>NW_027467782.1:14437621-14534317 GCF_004210375.1 Tachypleus tridentatus | reverse complement strand
TTTTATTTTCAAAACACATGTTGGAGTTGGACTTTTGTGTGTGAACTTGGTATCAGGCTAACTGTTTGTAGCCCTTGTTTCTTTATCCAATGCTCATTACAAGCTTTTCCAGCCTGTTCACACGAAAACTCTGTATAACTTGAATGTCAACTGTACGAGAATTTCGAAAGTACCGAAACACCAGTGGTATCAGATACATATGTTATAAGGGTGCAGAACATCATTCATACTTCTTTTGGAATAATTACACTCATACTGTTCACAGATTGTAGCTACAAGCATTAGTATTAATTAATATAGCAGTATTGTTGTAATAACTAATGAATGTTTCATAAAAGAAAATGTGAAAGGTAAAGTAATATTTCCTAACCACGCAGTAGTAGACAAGGCTACTAATTGTGAAACATTAGATGCAGTAGCACAGCATCATGTGAGAAATAGTAAACACCAGACACGACAGAGTAAAATAAATTATGATTTATTTCTTAGGAAATGTGAAAGAAAACATAAAGAAAGCGTAATAACATTACCAGAAGAATATTTGTAGGAGATGTGACCCTGGTCGTGAAAATCAAGTTTGTCACATAATAGTGTTAAATTAAAATAAACCTATAGCAGAAAACCTCATAAAATGCCAGAGATAGACAAGTGTGAAACATATGTTTGAACAAGCAGAACAGAGGGCAGTATCAGTTATTATGTATCCCCGGTTGCATAAGGTCCTTAGAAGAACGGAAAATTAAATTTTGGGGAAGAATTTAAAAAGTGATTGATTGTTGTAACAGTTGAAGACATTTATCTGTTACGTAATATACAGGAAACTAAAGAAATGTCAGTTATTGATAAAAGAAATAGAATATCTAAGACATATGATAATGAAAACAGTATTAAACCTGAACTAAAAAGTTAGATATTCCTGCTTTCCTGGGATATATATGATTTTGTAGTAGGTTTACACCACATTTTGAGTTGTTGGCAAACCTCTAACTGAGCTAACTAAGAAAGAAAGAGAAGTTATTTGGGCAGATAAAAGACAAAAAGCTTTCGTGAAATTAGGACACGCTGCATTAAAATCACTCATTTTAAGTTATTCATTTTTAGTTACTCAGGCGTTAGTAAATAAATTATCTTAAACATATATATTTCAGGTTATGCTATAAATGCAGTGTTGCCATAATTAAATGAAAACAAAAAGAACATCCTTTAGCTTATTACAGTAGACATTTACGAAAAGCTGAAGTAAATTACTCGGTCTCAGAACAAGAATGTTTAGCCGTAGTATATTGAATGAAAAACTTTTGTTGTTATCTGTATGGTAGGAAATTTACTATCATCACATGTCATGTACCATTAAGATGACTAATAACATTAATGAACTTTTCCTCTATGTTAGCCATGTTGATCATTAGTACTCCAAGATTATGATTTTGAAATAATTCATATAACAGGCAGAGAACATTCTAATGTGAATGCTCCATGTAACATAAGTGTAGAGTCTCTGAAACTGATGAGAATAGTCTATCAACAAAATTAGAACCGAAAATGAGGATGAATTAGAAGTAATTAAAATCATGTGATTAGTGAACAAAATAAAGATGAGTAAATAAATAACTTGTGTGTCTGATAAAAAAGCGAATACGATTGTTAAAGTATTTTAAAATAACATTGCAGCTAGATACGTTGTACTCCAGTATTTAATGCCGGATATAGAAAGTAACTTTGTTTCCAAGTTAATAAAAGATATTTCTCATTTGTTAATTGCCAAAAAAACAAAAAAATAACTGAAACAACTGCTTTTCATCCAACTCCAACCGTATTAGTAGAAAGATTCAGCAGAACTTTGTTGGATACGATGTCTCAATACTGTGAGAAAGATCAGAATACTTGGACAGAGCTTTTTCATTTATTACGTATGTGCTGAAAATGAGTCTACTTTCGAAAGTCCGTTCTTTCAACTACATGGTAGAGATGTACTGCTGCCTAAGAAAGATATAATGATTTCTAAAGTATTTACTATGCAGTGATTACAAGACTGAGTTATAACAGAGAATGCAGTTCGCTTTTCAGTTAACTGTTAAACATTTAACAAAATCTGCTGAACTTAGAGAGAAACAAGGAAACAGGTTTGTTTGTTTTGATTTTCGCGTAAAGCTTCTCGAAAGCTATCTGCGCTATTCGTCCCTAATTTAACAGTGTAGGACTAAAGGGAAGGCAACTAGTCATCATCACCCACCGCCAAGTCTTGGACTACTCTTTCATCAATGACTAGTGAGATTGACGGTCACATTATAACGCTCCCACGGCCGAAAAAAGAGAGCATCTTTAGTGCGACAGGGATTAGAACCATCGACCCTTACGTTACGAGTCGAATTCTTAACCCACCTGGCCATGCTGGGCTCTTTCTGGATATTATCTGATTGTGCGTGCACTTTGATACTTTTTTCTTTTTAGTATTATTTGTTGGTCGTTATTGCAGCAAAAGGTCATGTAAATGATCCAAATATATTCTGTTACATTTGTCGTAAGTTTGTTGTGAGGAATCAATGACAAAATATCACAAGATTTCTCAAAAACATGCAAGGCTGCAATACTCGGAATAAAAAAAGAAATTTCTTATCCAATCTTCATTTTGTAATAAGATCTGATGTAGCTGTATTTACTTCACCAGAGACTCTTGATACAGTGTTATCTGATTCTGAATCTGATGTCAATAGAAATAATAATAATGAGTGTTTTCAACTTGAAGCATCTGATGAACCACAGCTTTTCATACAAGATGAATTTATTAATTTCGTGATAGATTTGAGCCTTTTAAAAGATTCTCCAGGAATTATGGGTTATAGGGTTCTGGCTTAGAGCTTAATTTCTGTAGGGACATCACATTACTGGTACAGAAATAATGAGAAACAGTTATACTGTTTTCGCATGAAGGTTCCCTGGTTTATTGCACTAATATTGCAAAATTAATACCAACACTAGAAGCTGCAGTATATGAGCAGAATGAATTGTGATTGTTTACTGATTGCTCCAAAAGAAGTCTGAAAGGTGTTCTACACAATAGTAACTTATATGTATCTGTTCCTATTGCTCATTTGGCTCATACGAAAATCTTGAAATTCTTCTTAATAAGGTCAACTACACATACCATCACTGACTATTTTGTGGATACTTAAAAGTTCTTTCTATTTTGTAAGATTGGCAATCAAGTTATACAGAGTTTTTATATTTTATGAAAGCTTTCAGGAAAGTTTAAGCTAACATAACGTAATCCAAACTAATCTGAATTCATGTTTTTTTGTTGAATGGGACAGGAACATAGTCTTCAACATTGAAAAAGAAACAATGGACATGCATTGTCCTGGTTGATAAATAAAAGATAGACCAGAATACGTAGTTTTAATTATAAAATACGAGTATTTCACAAATCAAGATGAATGAGTATTCATATTTGTTTCTCAATGTTTTTATCTTTACTTCAGTTTATTTATATTTCTCTTGAAAAACATAATAATAAAAAGTTATAGACGCAATAATAATTGGATCTAAGTAAGAGTTTGTTTTTTCCTTTTTTCAGACAATATCGACGTCATAGAAAGAAATGAATATTTATTTTAAAGTCTGCGTATCTGAATTATTAAAAATCAAAATAACTTGTATCTAATTTAAATTATCAGGTGTATGTTATGTTGCATAAACTCTTTGGAACAGTATTAAAAACTCCATATGTAGTGATATTATTGAGCCACACACTCACGTGATATCAACAGATCAATTTTAATAATTAATTAGCCAATTTTCAAAGTAAATTTATGGATCATGAAGTATGGTTGGCTACAGTCGAATCTTTATTTCACATTACAGTTTTTATTAGACACGAAGACATCCACCTTACTATTTTTATTTTAACAAATCAAATCAGTGGCCGTATGATTAATGAAAAGTCGCTATTAATCTCCCTGAGGGACACCAGCTTGTGGAGTAAAGTATTCAGAAAAAGTTACTTTAACATTTACTCTACATTTTCTATTTTTCAAAAAGTTAGATAACCAGCGAATAATTCCTCGCGGTAGTTCCATTTCATTCATTCGGAACCTTAGACCATCGTGCCAAACAGTGTCGAATGCTTCCTCGATATCAAGGAAGCAAGCGACTGTACATTCTTTTTTATTGAAGCTATCTATTATTGTTTCGGTTAATCGGATAAGGTGGTCTGTCGTTTGTTTAAATTTCCTGAATCCATTTTGTTCTTTTGGTAATTTTGATGTTATCTCCAAGAATGTGGAGAGTCTATTACTGATTATTCTTTCAAGAATGACCAGCCTAAACACCTGGTCAGGCTGATTGGTCGGTTGCTATCAGGTTTATTCGCTGGCTTTTCTTCCTTATGGAACATTAATATATTTGCAAGTTTTAGGCCTGGCATGGCCAAGCGCGTAAGGCGTGCGACTCGTAATCCTAGGGTCGCGGGTTCGCGCCCGCGTCGCGCTAAACATACACGCCCTCCCAGCCGTGGGGGTGTATAATGTTACGGTCAATCCCACTATTTGTTGGTAAAAGAGTAGCCCAAGAGTTGGCGGTGGGTGGTGATGACTAGCTGCCTTCCCTCTAGTCTTACACTGCTAAATTAGGGACGGCTAGCACAGATAGCCCTCGAGTAGCTTTGTGCGAAATTCCAAAAACAAACAAAACATTTGCAAGCTTCCAAGAAACTGGGATGTATCCTGAGGATAGAGATAAGTTAAAAAGTGAATTTAGGTGGTCAAACAATTTCAGTGCCCTTTTAGAAGGACAGCTTGCATTTAATCTTCATCTGGTGCTTTGTTTTTGTGTTTTTATTGCTTCAAGTAATTCTTGAAGGGATATTTCATTTGTTAGTAACGTGCTTGCCTAGCGCGTTAAGGCGTGCACTTCGTAATCTGAGGGTCGCGGGTTCGCGCCCGAGTCGCGCCAAACAAGCTCGCCCTCCCAGCCGTGGGGGCGTTATAATGTGACGGTCAATCCCACTATTCGTTGGTAAAAGAGTAGCCCAAGAGTTGGCGGTGGGTGGTGATGACTAGCTGCCTTCCCTCTGGTCTTACACTGCTAAATTAGGGACGGCTAGCACAGATAGCCCTCGAATAGCTTTGTGCGAAATTCCAAAAACAAACAAACAAACAAGTAGCATGCTTGCATAATCTGTGTCGGAACTTATATTTGTATCAGTTATGTTTATTGGAAAAATTAGTACAAATTGATGTTTATTGTTTAATATGTAATTGGTGACTTTATTGTAGAAATATGTATTCATATCTGGATCAGTGTGGTTTTAAAAACATTTTGGAGTTGATCTTTGAAAGCTTCGGCTATTTCTTTATTTGTGTGTGCTATAGTATTATTATGTTCAAGTGGAGGTTATTTCTTTGTGTCTGATTCAAAATTACCCGAAATTCACAACGGAGTTCGAAAGTACCGTCATACTTCAGACCACCTGATTCGACTTACAGAATCAATTACTGACACTTTTAATAAAAATGAATGCACTGTAGTTTGCTTTCTCGATATTGAGAAAGCTTTTGACACAGTGTGGCATAATGGTTTATGACATAGGTTACAGGAAATGGCTTTACCCCAGCTGGCTGTCCAACTTTCTGAACAACTCAAAGTGCAAAGTAAATGTGAATAGAGCTCACTCAGGGTCCTTTTCACCCGAAGCAGGAGTTCCGCAGGGAGGGGTTGTTAGCCCTATATTATTTATCATGTATGTGAGTAATATGCCTCTGTCGGACCTAAATTTAGGTTTTGCATCACAGTTTGCTGACGATGTAGCAGTCTGGAAAAGTGCCCCCACTCTTTCAATTGCAGCAACGAACCTACAACCAGTTCTAAATAACATCGAAGAATACTGCCAGAAATACAGAATTGAAATCAATATTCCGAAAACGCAAGTGATATTATTCAGTAGACTCAATAAACTGAAAAAAAAATTCACCAAAGCTCTGCTTAAATGAGTCACTTTTACTGACCGCTACTTCTGCTAATTTTTTTATTTTATTGTTATTACTAGTAGTAGTAGCATTTTCCATATGGAAAAAAGTAACATAAAAAATAAAGAAAAGAAATAATACAAAAATGTATATTAAAATGAAAATAAAAAATAAACTTTCTTGTGTGTCCAAGCATGGACTGTGCCCTGAAACGGGCCAGATGCTATCAACATTCGGAAGAGAGTAAGAGGACTACTGTACCTGACCCTCCTGGGTATTTAACATCAATACCCAAATACCCACTCAGAGAGATCGAACTCTCTTCAGCAAAGATGGCTGCTTCGAGCAACAACTGGCGCAATGCTTCATCATTTCTGCCAAGTTTCTCGTTTAAATTGCTGCATCTCCTCACTTCTGATCGACTTCCCGCCTCTTACAATAGTTTTCTTAAGAATGAATACTAATGAAGCAGAACTTAGAATCTAATTTGACGTTCAAAAAAATGCGTAAATTTGGATATCTACTTTGAATATATCTGTAAAAAGTTATTTATTTTCTGTGTATGCACGAAAACAATAATATTTCTATTAACACGAAAGTGTGCCGTTTAAGCAAACCACAGTAATAATAAGTTAGCAAAGAACGATTTTAAACAAAATGAAGTCATTTGTTCTAAGGTAACATACTACATGTTTCGACAGAACATTAATGTGTCTGAACAAGTCAAACCAATGTGATGTCGAAAATCTAGTATGTTCTCTCAGAATAAATCGCGTCTTTATGCTTAGAAATACTTGTTTTCTTAATCGTTATTTATATAAGAATAATGTGATGCTTCCTCACCCACGTAAAAGACATAGCCGTAAATATAATTTCTTCCACGTTCAACTTAATTTGTCCTTTCAGCACTTAACACGTAACTTTTAAAGTATTACACTTCAAATGTAAAGAGGTTTTCACAGAATCATTTGTCTCTCATCACATAGCTCAATTCATGAGACTGGTATTCAACGAAAAACGTATTGGGTGATGACAAATATAAGACTGGACAGTTACTTTTTGTACAACTTTCTTTTCTAGCCGTAACAGAATGAAATCAAAATTGGTGGTCAAACTTCTAGCTACACTTGTAACATTGACAATAAATAATTCTAAAGAAAATATTCATTCATCAATTAGCCTGGCTACGTTGTTTGTTCAGTTTAGAACATAAAGGTATAGCTACCAGTTTGGTCTGCAATTTTATTTCATTCCTTTAAGTCACACATTTAATTCTTCTTTTTCGCCGCACTTCACTTTCACATTTAATTTGATTAGACTTTTTATCAATACACGTTAACAAATCCCATCAAATAAGAAATGAATAAGATCACAACCATATTATTCAAAGCAGAGCTTTACGTATCTTTGTTTCTTCTCAAAACATGGTCAATAGCTTATTTATAGTAACAACATGGAATATAGATTAACAGATACTTGTCATTAACCCTCTGAAATCGGCAGAGCTCTTTGATACATCATCATCTGTGCTAAATACTTAATATAACATCTCCTGATGCTAAATTCAATCAAAGTTTTTAACGTTATATCTCATTAATTTATTAACAAATTGCCTTATAATTTGGTGTTGGAAGTAAAATTCCAATAAATATAATCACATGATAGTTTGGGTTACCAGGGTCTGAAGACAGAAAATAGAAAAACGTTAAACTATTACTTCTGTTAACTCTCCAGTCGGATCGTCACCTTGTCGTGGTGAGAGAGCATGCGCGTGCAAGTAATCCTGAGAGCGATGTCGTCGGGAGGCTTGCGTTTCTGGTAGGGTCATCCATGATGGCAAGATCGAGGGTGGGTTCTTGACAAAAACGACCCAACCCCAAGACCTCAACCTGGACTCCTTAACGGCAGGAAGGACGGACAAGGGCTGCAGCAGTTCTACAAGTTCTAATCGTCTTGGTGTCCTTGCCATTGGACTCGACTTGTTGGGGGCGTTATAAGGTGACGGTCAATCCCACTTTTTGTTCGTGAAAGAGTCGCCCAAGAGTTGGCGGTGGGTGGTGATGACTAGCTGCCTTCCCTCTAGTCTTACACTGCTAAATTAGGGACGGCTAGCACAAATAGCCCTCGAGTAGCTTTGTGCG
This sequence comes from Tachypleus tridentatus, assembly GCF_004210375.1. NCBI lineage: Eukaryota > Metazoa > Arthropoda > Merostomata > Xiphosura > Limulidae > Tachypleus > Tachypleus tridentatus. The sequence goes on along the minus strand of NW_027467782.1, from coordinate 14,526,213 downwards.
AAATGCCAAATAAACCAAACAAATCCTTGACCTCGGACAAGGACACCGCCTGAAGGTAAAACGCTTGACGCTAGCGGTTTCAACAGTTGGTTCACATCTGCTAATTTCCGCTGCAAGTTACTGTTGATTATATGTGCCAGGCACGCCTTCAATAATAATGAAAAGGTTGGGTGTTTTGTTTTAAGTGGTGTATTTTTTGGTTGTGTAGTTTCATTCTGTAATGAATTTCTACTTTTTCTTTTCGACACTACCAGAGTAAACTCTTGGTTTTCATTTGTTTGTTCTAGATTTTTTCTTCTTCATTAGTTTCTGCGTTATCAACATCCAAGGCTTTGTTTAAGTTAGTAGCATCATTCGTAGTATTTTTAGTGTAAGAAGGAACTATCTCCACCTCTGTATGAGAAGTTTCTTCACCTTCATCTTCAGAATTTTCACTTGAATTACGTAACTCTTTTTTCTTCTCATTCAACTGGTGCTGTTTCTTACAGTATGGGTAATTAGTTTTATCCAAGTGAGTATAGTAATTTATCTTTGTTCAGATAAGTGAAGGTGGTTGTCGCAGGGAAAGGGTTATAAGTTTTTCCTACACTATTCTTATATACGCTCAAAAGTTTGCAGAAAACTCTCCTATATCTCAGCTCACACTCGCTAAAAGTCCCCGGCGTTCGACTCGTAAACTTAGTGCCGCGGGTTCGAATCCTGGTCGCACCAAACATACTCGCCCTTTCAGTCGTTGGAGCGTTATAATGTAACGGTCAATCCCACAGTCAATCCACTATTCGTTGGTAAAAGAGTAACCAAAGAGTTGGCGGAGCGTGATGATGACTAGCTGCCTTCCCTCTTGTCTTACACTGCTAAATTAGGAACGGGTAGGCGCAGATAGCCCTCGATTGGCTATGCGCGAAATTCAAAAACAAGCAGTTGAGATGTTAACTCTGATAGTTCCAGTAAGACATAACTAAAAACACATCTTTGCTATCAAAAGCATTATTTGATAAAACAAGACAGAAACCTAAATAACCAAGGGCACTTCAAAATCTGTTAAGCAGAATTTGAGTAAATTAATCTACGAGACAATTTTTGTGTCCTTTTTCAACCTATATTTACTTACACTACTAATACCAGCGGTAGGGAGTGGGTATATTTTATTCAATTTTATTATTATTCAGGATTCCTATCAACCTACCTTCAATTAAGATTATTCTAGGCAGGATTACACTGAATTAAGCTGTGATACTTTTGGTACGATCGAGAACATCAATCGATATTAGCTCTCAACTCGATCAAGAGGTGATGAAGATATGAGTTAGAAGTTCGTACTTAAAATATTAATAAAATAATAATAACTTTGAGCCGTTTTATAAGCCGCTGTGCTGCAGCTGAGAAAAAACATATCATATACATATTATAAAATAAACTTGCCACTTTGTTTTTCATGTTTTGTTAAAGGTACACATTAAAGAATAGTATTAGAACAAATAAACTACGTTGTATGTATATTTCAACTGGAGATTCGTAATACTTCTCTAAACAACTGGAATATCAAATCACGTCAATAATACATCGAACTCTAGCTGTCTTCAATAAATTGTATAGAATACACGTGCAGTGAGGTCTATTCGAGATGTTTATCTACATTTAGAACAGGTTTTCTGGTTCAGTTGTGACATTTTTGACTGGAAACGTATTGACCTTTTTTTTTTTTACTTAAGGGCTACATAGTGTGTAACTTGTTGTTGTTAATCTATCCACATTCACTTGTTAAAACGCGCTGTGCAGAAATCTGTACAAATTGGCTTGTGATAATATACGTTCTTAGAAGGCTCGGCATGGCCAGGTGGGTTGAAGCGTTCGACTCGTAATCTAAGGGTCGCAGGTTGAATTATGGTCGCACCAAACATGCTCGCACTTTCGGCCGTGATGGCGTTATAATTTTCGGTCAACTCTATTATTCGCTGGTAAAAGAATCGCCCAAGAGTTGGCGGTGGGTGGTGATGACTGCCTGCCGTCTCTCCAGTCTTAAACTGCAAAATTAGGGACGGCTAGCGCAGATAGTCCTTATGTAGCTTTGCGCGAAATTCAAAAACAAACAAACTTGCTTTGAACCTGAACTGAGGAATATGTTATGAAAATACAGCCGAAGTAAACAATTAGCACTTACATGCGGTATTAGCAAAATACCTGAAATTCAAACGTAAGGCAACAAGGAAGTGCAGTAAAAATAAGACAGAAAATCAAAATTGCGAAATTTTTTTACAAAAATCAAGACAAGTATTTAATAACAATGATAAACATTATTTTGTTTCATCACATATAAAAGCAAAACACGTTTATTTCAAAAGTGTTTTAGTAAATAACTATACGTTAATTGCAAATGCTTTGTTACATCACAAGTGTTTTAGAAAATTACCTTACGTTTTTTACAAGTACGGTTTTATGTCATAAATGTTTCAATTAAATATTGTTGCTCTTTGCTTGCCCTTCAAGAAGAGAAACTATCTTAGAATTATAGCGTTTTGTGTTACAGTATAGAAAAAGGTTCAGAGAGACTGTATCATTGATTAAATCTCTGATAGATTTTATCCCAGTATGGAAATTGAAGTCCAGTCAGGTTATGTGCTGTTACAGTACGTATGGATACCGTACACCGCAGTTCAGAAACAGTTGAATTTTGTACCAGTAAAGAATATTTAGATACATTTTATCCCAGTACAGAAAGTTCAGAGATATTGTACGACTATATAAGAAACGTGAATTAAGACACACGTTAGTTAGTCTTGCAGACAAAACAAGCTCTACGTTGCGTCGAATAATTATTTCTTATTTACTTAATATTCTATGTTTCACAATAAAGACAACTGAACAAACGGTGGACTCAGCAGATAGCTCGATGTGACTTTGCCATCGTGAAAACTCACATAATATAAACTTACCGAACGCTATTTTCTACAGCCACATACTTGTATCGTAACAATGTTTTCTCAGTTGGCACTTCATGTATGCTTAACAACTCATGTTCTCATGAAATAAGTTCCTTTACCCACTTTATTTTTTAAATTAACAGCTCTTGAAGAATGTATAAATAAATCTCAAATCAATTCAAGTGTTTTATATACTTTACTATCATGTTACTGAGCATAGGTGTGTTCTTCTAATATATGTTTCAATTTTTTTTAAGGTTACTTTCAGTAACTTTATTGACTATAATGTCTGTAATATAGTTAATTTATAATATGTATAATGTATGTTGTATTAAATAGCTAACTTAAATAGCATTCCGCAAACTATGTTTGCCGTATATAAGACTGTATATATAGAAACTTGCTTAGAGTGTGGTTGTAATAATATTATGATGAACACTTCTACTTGTTCAAAATCTTTAAAGAACTATTTGGAATATGTAACGGTTTACAATGTAATAGGTCAAACATTAATGTCTCATGTGAAGTGTAAATCTATGTTATTATGTTTATCAGTTTTTCGTTTTATTCACTTTTTCATCATGATTATTCAACATTATAAGTTTGATATCTTGTTTGGAAACAACCTAAATTTTATGGGAAATTGTCGACATTATGACTGATAATAAGTATAAAAGTTATTTTCAATTACCTTTATTAGTCACTCAATTAATTATCAAATTCTGATCCTTATTGGTTGATAAGATCAGAAGCTACTGAATATAACAAACTGCTATACTTTTAACAGTTTTGATGAATCTTATTAAACTCGACAATAAAATGTCATATTGTTTTCCTATATCACAATAAAACATTAAAAATGCAGAAAACCTGGAAATGTTACGTAAAGTAAAGCCAGTGAGTTCGTTCCTCCATACTGTTTCAAATAACTAATAAAAAGGAAACGATGAAAATAGATCAATGAATCAATAGATAAATAATCTGAAACCATGATTTAATTTGATAAATGTAAGTTTCCTATCAAACTTTTTCTGGAATATAGCGTCATCTAGTTTTACTCAAACAGTATGTGCCTGTCGATTAATGAGATTTTAAATTAAAATTATGATAAAATCACATCTAATAATGGTTTCTGACTGTAGATGTAGTAAAGCATCTATTGTGAACTTTATTAGACTGACAACCGCTGCTTTCATTTGTTGAAAGACGATCAGTTTTATGTAGAACCATACTTCGATTTTTTCTACTAAACGCGAAACAATGCCAAACCGTCGTCCTGATACGATTTGTTTCATCAAGGCTTCATATCGGCTACAGTTTTTATGTGACTAATTATTAACGTCTGCAAATTCAGAATTATTTTCATACAATGTTATCAACCCTCTTTGTAAGTTTTATACACTAACTTATTGTTTTTTGAGAGTGATGTAAAATTATTACATATAAAACTTCTATAAAACGCAGCACACACTATGTAAGTAAATAAATGTGTGTGATATAACACTTTTTACAATACCATATGCGACAATAAGTTCAGCTGAGGTTTTCAAACACAAAGTAAGAGTAAACTTAGGTCTCTCCCTCTCTGGTGTATCGGCGGCAAGTCTGAGGACATATAATACCAGAAATTAGATTGAGCAGTAACAACGAACATGTTACTGTGGATATTCTGCAAAAAAACAACACAAAAGTAACTGTAGCAGGACTATACTGTTCACCAAATAAACAACACAAAAGTAACTGTAGCAGGACTATATTGTTCACCAAAAAACAACACAAAAGTAACTGTAGCAGGACTATACTGTTCACCAAAAAAACAACACAAAAGTAACTGTAGCAGGACTATACTGTTCACCAAAAAAACAACACAAAAGTAACTGTAGTAGGACTATACTGTTCACCAAATAAACAACACAAAAGTAACTGTAGCAGGACTATTCTGTTCACCAAATAAACAACACAAAAGTAACTGTAGCAGGACTATACTGTTCACCAAATAAACAACACAAAAGTAACTGTAGCAGGACTATACTGTTCACTAAATAAACAACTAGACATAACATCACTCAACAACACCTTTTCCCACAACCATAACTCTGTAGTTATTGGAGACCGAAATCGTAAAAAATGTCAACTTTGGATGCAGGAGCACAAACAACAATGGAAGAAGTCTCTTACAGTTCATAGATGATAACAATATAGTCCTATTAAATGATACCCCCCCCCCTACACACACAGCGTATGCCACTAACACCAGTGATATACTTGACCTGTGCCTCTGCACATATAACATGAGTCAAAAACTAATAAAATTCCAGGTGGGAAAAGATGTTGCGTCTTCGATCTCGCCCCCCACCCATAAAAATATAACCAACAGGAAAGAAAAGTTTAATTATAGTAAAGCAATTTGGCAAAATTATAAACAGGAATTAGACAATCTATTACCTAATAAAGTTGTAAAAGAAGTTAAAACTGATATTGAAATGGATAAATACTGTCAAACAATAATCGGAGTTCCTTCAGAAAGCAGCCAGGGAAACAATACCAAAACAACACCATAAAACAACAAATAACACATGGAAACCCAATACCGAAATAATTACCCTAATCAAAAAAGGAAGACAATTAAGAAGACGGTTCATCATAACAAGAGACAGAGAAACAAAAACGCAAATTAACAATATAAAAAATCATATCAGAACACAAATAAAACAAGAAAAATGATACAACTTCTGCTCAAAACTGAATAATAAAACCGACCCGAAAAAATTCTGGATCCACCTTAAAAGACTCACCAATGATAATACAGCTGTACATACTAACTTTTCAGCACAAATGTGAACTAAATCCATATTAAATTTTCCCAGATGTCAAAAACCATAAACATATTTTATAAATTGTTAGTTTCTATATTGTTACTACAGGAACTGCTGTAAATAGTTATATTTGAACACAATTTTTACCAAAACAAAATATACAATAATAAAATGTGCAGTTAGAAAGTATAAAATAAATATATTTCTTCTGTTTAAATTTCCCGCTCTTTTCTATCGCACAAAAATATAGTAGATATAAATGAGGGAAAAGGTCTCATAGATTAATTCACTCTAATCTTGTGATAATTTATATTCAGCACACATACTCAGTTGTGTAGTTTACAGTATTTAAAGAAACACAATTTTGTAGTTTAACTGTTCAAAAAGACATACTTGTTTAGTTTATATTAATTACAGAAATATAGTTGTGTTATTTTAAATTACTTACAAATACAAATTTTAATGGTTTATACTGTTTACTGTATAGATATTTACAGCCCATTCGACTGGTAACACGTTTGACTTTCTTTTTCCTCTCAATATCTTTATAATATAATATTAACGTTCAAATATTTATGAGTAAGATCGCAAAAACTAACCGAAGCAAACACTTGATTCGGTATCGAAATGTGTTTCTGGTGGAGGAGGAACAGACAGAAAAAAAAATATTTATTTTAGGTACAAATTACACTTTATTTGATATTCAATACAAAGTTTTTCATTTCAAAATTCACTTTATTGTAATTAATTTCAAATATATATTTTTTCGTACACTACTTAATTTGCGAATTGTTAATTAAATGAAGGTAAGATTTCAAAACATCTTTTCTTTCAGTGAGAATCAAGATCCTAAGAAGTGATAAAGAATAAAAAGTACTTTTAAAGTTTCATACAAATTGAATTAAAACCACAAAATGTGTCAATGTTGTCATAAGTAAGATATTTAATTAACTTTAATGATTTTAAGGGATTGGAGAAATTTATGTATCAAGAAAAATATGAATTATATCATATATGTTTGCTTGTTTCTAACTAAGCACAAAGCTCCACAATGGGACATCTGGTCTCAGCCCACCACAATCGAAACCCAGATTCTAGAGCTGTGAATTCACAGACATACCGGTGTATTGAATTATTTGTGAAATAGTTTTCATTATACTTATATATATATATATATATTGGTGAAAATAATTAACTAAAATATGAAGGTTTGGTTTGGATAGTTTTGAGTTTCGCGCAAAACTACTCGAGGATTATCTGCGCTAGAAGTCCCTAATTTAGGAGTGTGAGACTAGAGGGAAGACAGCTAGTCATCACCACCCACCGCCAATTCTTGGGCTACTTTTTTGCCAACGATTATTGGAATGACCCTAACATTATAACGCTTCAATGGTTAAAAGGAGAAACATGTTTGATGGGACGGGGATTCGAACCCGAAAATCATAAGAAAGGATTGCGTTAAAAACAGCAAATCCAAATCACTGACTAATTATATAATTAATTTCAACTTAAGAAAACAAGCCCAAACAAAAATAAATTAAACGTATTTTAATTAATTTGTTTTTAAGTTAAAATTATTTATTTATTCATTATATATCATAAACCCAATTCCCTTAAGTAATATACTCCTATTTATTTAGAGCTAATTGTGAAGTAGAAGTTACAATATTTCATTTTTACCATTTTATTAAACGTGAGAATTACTTATGCTGCACAAATACAATAGTTCTCTCTCTTCTCTCAACGACTTTTCGATGATTTTAGGGACTTAAAACGCTAATAACCGGTATTAGGTTATATACGGTGGATGAATTACAATAACCCACTGTGTAGCTTTGCACTAAAAAGAACACGTGTGCTAACACCTTTATGATTCTCATTGCATACTTAACATATTGTTTAATGTGTATTAATTTTGAGTTCTTATACATTACGCATACCCACAACAAGTACCAAATTCCGGTTTCCACTGGTGTAAAACCGCTGACTTACCTCTTTGCCACGTGGGGGTAAATGTCGGTCAGTCAATAAGTTTCTGTCCAAATATTATGAACTGCCTCATCATTTTACCTCTTTTTAATTTTGTATTACTGAATTGGTTTCTTTGCTTTTTTTCAATTTCACAAAGAGCTACACGAGAGCTATCTGCGCTACCCATCCCAAATTTATCAATGTATGGAAGCTAGTCACCACTACCCACTGCCAATTCTTAGGCTACTTTTGAACAAACCTATAGTGGGATTGAGAGTAACATTATAACGCCCCATGGTTGAAAAAGCAAGAATAATTTGGCGTGACGGAAATTCGAACCCGTGATTTTCAGATCACGTGTTGAGCATCTTAACCAGCTGGTCATGCCATGCAATTAACATTAGTGTGTGTGTGTTTTTCTTATAGCAAAGCCGGCCCGGCATGGCCAAGCGTGTTAAGGCGTGCGACTCGTAATCTGAAAGTCGCGGGTTTGCATCCCTGTCGCGCCTAACATGCTCGCCCTTTCAGCCGTGGGGACTTTATAATGTGACGGTCAATCCCACTATTTGTTGGTAAAAGAGTAGCCCAAGAGTTGGCGGTGGGTGGTGATGCCTTCCCTCTAGTCTTACACTATTAAATTAGGGACGGCTAGCACAGATAGCCCTCGAGTAGATTTGTGCGAAACTCAAAAATCAAACAAACAAACTTATAGCAAAGCCACATCGATCTGTCTGCTGAGTCCACCGAGGGGAATTGAAACGCTGATTTCAGCGTTGTAAATCCATAGACTTGCCACTGTACCAACTGGGGGCATCAACATAAGTTAAAACAGGTTCAAGTTTGTTTCTTCAGATTGCTTGTCGAGCAGCATGGCTGGAAGGTTAAATTATTTACACTTCTTACGAGAAAAGTGGAACTTTGCAATATTTTCATATTTAAAGTTTGAAATATTCAATAATACTTACCTCGGTTAGCTGTTACGAATTTTCCTCTGTCATAACCATTTCCTCTATCATTACTATTTCCTCCGCCAAAATGTAGACCGTCGTTCCTATTTGGACTTCTACCCAATCCTCTTCCGTTTCTCAACCCACTATCCACCGCTTTTTAAGCCAAACTTGGGATGAAGTTCCAAGCCTAAGTCTCTGATGGCGTCTCTTCTCAACTTTTTTGTTGCCTCTTCCATTTCCGTCACGTCTTCCAAAACCTGGATCGACGTCAAAGCCAGGTAGGTCAATAACTCCCCTTCCTCTCCCTGTGTTTCTAGGATCACCGTAACCATCGTAAATGTTCCGGATGTTTTTGCTATTTCAATTTTTAGCGAAACTTCCTGTAATGAAGACCGTAGTCATCAAAAGAAGAACGAAAATCTGTAATAAAAATAAATATCAAAATTATATCTTTTATAAAACTATTACCACTAAAAACAAACAACCTACTCGCTTGGTCCTTGAGGAAATTGTGTGGAACAAAGTTATTTTACAAAGAAAAACAGACACACAAATTATTACAATATAAATTAGCTTATCGTATAACATTTTCCCCGTAAAGCTTTATGATTTCATTGTGAAATGTTCTTAGATAGAACAGATTATTGTAAAATAAATGGCATTATTCTTCTTTCGTCGAAATCGTTTGGCCTAATTTATATTAATAATTGTAATTGAAATTACAAATGTTGATTAACTTGATGAATCTAGTCAACGTTAGTGTCATCACACTGGTGTTGTGACAGATACCACTCGAGAAGCTTGGTGGGAAATTCAACATAATTCCTCCTGTTTGTTGTTTTACATGATGAGAACATTTGTCACAGTGCTGTTTTACTGGGAATTCTTTTATACTAAATTTGAATAACTTTCAAAAAATATTGTTATCAAACGTATATTTCACTAACAATATCCCATAATAAGATCAGGTCTCGTATCATAAGATTTAATTTTAGTCAAATTATCTCACATTATTCTACGTAGAGGGCTGTCACTTCTGATATTGAAATTATACCGTGCAACAAATACAGTTTTTTATCTCTGATGAGTTGTGTTGCAGGTTGGCATATAATTAACTTATAGAATAAACTGTAGAACACTTACCACTGTCTTCATGTTCGTTGGGCTGCGATAAAGTAAAAGACGTTTATATCAGCTGTAAGTTAGTTGACTATGTAAAAAGAATTTTTCAAGTTTTTATATAGTATTTATATAGTGGAGTGATATGACGTAATCACACTGAAGGCTCTACAACTAACTAACAAACAGCTAATACACAAACTGCTACTTATTTGTTTTTAATTAATAACAAAAAACGTAGCCAATATTTGGATTTTTCTCATATGTATTTCAAACGAAGATAGATCAAAGCTATAAAATGTTAGAGAAAATTTGTTAATTTTTATTTCATACTGACGTACACTAAATATTTGACTTCATTCCAACTAATCAAGATGATGTTTCAACTTTTAATAAATTTATAATTGCACTAAGAAGAAATTTCAGTTAGCCCTGAAATCTTATCATTTCATGTGAAAGAAGCGTTGATTATATTATGTGAATATATTTGTTGATTGTAAAGTGAGAAATTTAATTGTAATTTCATCCACGTTCAACTTAATTTGCCCTTTCAGCACTTAACACGTAACTTTTAAAGTATTACACTTCCTTCAAATGTAAAGAGGTTTTCACAGAATCATTGTCTTTCATCACATAGCTCAATTCATGAGACTGGTATTCAACGAAAAACGTATTGGGTGATGACAAATATAAGACTGGAAAGTTACTTTTTATACACCTTTCTTTTCTAGCCGTAATAGAATGAAATCAAAATTGGCGGTCAAACTTCTAGCTACACTTGTAATATTGACAATAAATAATTCTAAAGAAAATATTCATTCATCAATTAGCCTAGCTACGTTGTTTGTTCAGTTTAGGACATAAAGATATAGCTACCAGTTTGGTCTGCAATTTTATTTCATTCCTTTAAGTCACACATTTAATTCTTCTTTTTCGCCGCACATCACTTTCACATTTAATTTGATTAGACTTTTTATCAATACACGTTAACAAATCCCATCAAATAAGAAATGAATAAGATCACAACCATATTATTCAAAACAGAACTTTACGTATCTTTGTTTCTTCTCAAAACATGGTCAATAGCTTATTTATAGTAACAACATGGAATATAGACTAACAGATACTTGTCATTAACCCTCTGAAATCGGCAGAGCTCTTTGAAACATCATCATCTATGCTAAATACTTAATATAACATCTCCTGATGCTAAATTCAATCAAAGTTTTTCACGTTATATCTCATTAATTTATTAACAAATTGCCTTATAATTTGGTGTGGGAAGTAAAATTTCAATAAATATAATCACATGATAGTTTGGGTTACCAGGGTCTGAAGACAGAAAATAGAAAAACGTTAAACTATTACTTCTGTTAACTCTCCAGTCGGATCGTCACCTTGTCGTGGTGAGAGAGCATGCGCGTGCAAGTAATCCTGAGAGCGATGTCGTCGGGAGGCTTGCGTTTCTGGTAGGGTCATCCATGATGGCAAGAGCGAGGGTGAGATTCCTGACAAAAAACGACCCAACCCCAAGACCCCAACCTGGACTCCTCAACGGCAGGAAGGACGGACAAGGGCTGCAGCAGTTCTACAAGTTCTAATCGTCTTGGTTTCTTTGCCATTGGACTCAACTTGTTGTGCTTGTTAAAGACCGTGTGTCTGCTGGTGTGCAACGTCATTCACACGTTATATCAACTCACGTACAGACGTCTTCCAAGTTTTACAAAGTTTCCAACATTTTGAAAAGAAGCGAGAGAAGATGAAACAACTCCAGTTACTACTGAAACCTCTCCTTCCCCTGAACTGACCTGCCCTTACTGCCAGAAGACCTGTGCAGCAAGGATTGGCTTCATTAGCCATCCCGGGACCCCTGTATGAAATTGGAGATCCATCATCCTCCACCTCGAAGGATCGCCAAGACTCGTATTAATAATTCTCAGAATGTCCTACAGCAGGTTGTCTTGGCTGTAAGACTAACTGACGTATGTCTTAATCTACTTTTTTTATATAGTAGTACAATATATGTTCTGGGATAAAATGTATCTAGACATTCTTTACTGGTACAGAATTCAACTGTTTCTGTACTGCGGTATCTAAGTGTAATATAACGGCATATAAGATGACTGGACTTTAATTTCTATACTGGGATCGATAGAGTGTATCAGAAATTGTTTTCTGTGATACAATCTCTCTGAACCTGTTTTATTATGATAAAATTAATTTATCTTTCTAAATTTTAACACAAAACGCTATGGTTCTATAAACATGACTGTTTCATTCTCAAGACACCGATTAACAAAATAAATTTTACCACTCCTAAGACAAACAAAAAACGTTTCGCTAAAAGTCTCACTGATACCTTAGATTTTCAGAAACATTAATGTAGTTATAAATTCCCCTAAACGACTCAGTGCACTATATGGTCAGTAAAGAGCATCAACTATTGTTATGGTTAGGTAGAAATATAGTGATAACACTGTCCGCTAGAGGGAAAGTAAGTATGAATTAATGATTGTTTGTTTGTTTTGAATTTCGCGCAAAGCTACAAAAGGACTATCTGCGCTTACCGTCCCTAATTTTACAGTGTGTGCTAAGTAAAGGAGAGTATAATGGTAATTATACACATGGACATTGTCACGTGGGGTAATGGAAGAGGTCAAATGTATATGACCCTCATAGATCTACATGACCTAAAAACCGATATAGTTAGCAGCAACTTTTATATTTTAAACATCATTAGTAAACAGGTTCTAATATTCATTATAGGAGTAGATTCAAACAGCGACTATTTACCAATATGAAGTGTTTTCGGTACGTCACATCATCAGCACCAACCAGAACACATGCAAAAATTGAACTACAAAAAGTAAATTGGAATTAATATGAGGAGAAATTAATAGAGTTTTCCTTCCCTAGTAACACAGCAGAAGATCTGTGGATTTACATCACTCTAAACCGTGTTTCGTTATTCCTAGAAAGGAGAGCACAAATAGCATATTGTGTAACCGGTGCTTAACTTCAAATATTCAAAGTAATAGGACGTATCCATCTCAAACTGGCCACAACAATCACTAACAGCCTAAAATAGCAAAATGTTCAGTAATAAATAAAAATAGCAAATGTTCAGTAATCACAGACAGACTCATAACAAAAGCAGAAAATTACATACCAAAGTATCAATAAAGGATACCCATACTAACTGGAGCAAAATAGTGATTTCTGTAGCAACTGGTGCAATATATTGATATCCACACCCACAAAAAAAAAGGATCAAACAAGATGAAAATATAATATGTTACAACTGGTGATCCACAAATAAATAAGTCTAGAAATAAAATTAGAAGACGCGTTAAGTTACTAAACTCACAATAACAGAACACCTTCCATACATAAATAAACTCAAAAACTGTTCCCAGATATTCATATTCTCATATAAAAGAGGCTACAAGGTTAAACAAAAGTTATCGCTGATTTACCCAACACTCAAACACAATAATAATAAACTAGCATGCAAGAATAAACACAAAGTACACAACTTGAAAGAACAAGGACAGAAGGAAGACTATCATTGATCTCAAGTATGAGATAAACAAACATGTTCCAAGTAACATAAAAGTATTCAAGTCTATAGTATAAACTGTAGTTTATATAAGACTCGAAGAGAATGAAATATTTGGTTGTGTAGCAATTTAAAAACCTTTACTTTGATCTCCAACTATTGTCAAGAGAATAATATTTGCTAAAAAGTGTAAGCATGGGAAGAGAAATGTGATGGTTTGTGGGGCTTCTATGTTAGGAAGAAAATAGATATTTGCTAAATGGATAGAATAATGGACCAACGCAAGTACCATCATACACTATTGATCCGTCATGTTATACACAATGGTTTGCGTATTATTGGTAAAGGATTCTACTACCAAAGAGATAATGACCTCAAACATTCATCCATCCTATGAAGAAATTACTTAGCTAAGAAAGAAGTGTTCCTGGAATCATTCAAATGATGCAATGCCTCCAAAGAGCCTCGATCTCAACCGAATTGAAGATGTCTAGACTTTGAAACATAAAAAATTAACAAATCAAAACTTCCTTTTGTACTTGAAACATTTAGAGCAAAGTTGCAAAGGACATTAACTATTACGCGACAGTACCTGAAAGGCTATCCATAGTTATTAATATAAGAGTGGGACAGAAAACATTATCTGTTTGCTGAAGTCAAGTACCACCACCGAATTTTTATTGTAATAAATATGAAGATTAACAAACTTTGAATGTATCACCTATGATTTAACATCCACTGTTCTTTGAAAATAGCTTGAAATATAATTTTTGATTTCGTTCTAACACTTTTGCTCAGTACTGTATATATATACCCAACCAATGAAGTGCACCAAGTACACTACTTAAAAAGGATAGTTTTCTTTACAGTATCATCATTGCGCTATTTGCATAACGTAGTTTAAATACAACAGTGTCATAGATAGAAGTAAATAATATGATTAGGCTATCTTTCGATATAAATTTTCGCTTTTTTATAACTGTAATAAGTACGGCTAACAGACCAAATAACTTCTTGTAACCCTATGCCAGTTTAATGTGTGGTCTGAGGCTGAAGATATTTCTTATTGTGCTTTCAAGTTCTGAGAAGAAGTCTTCAGCAGTCTTATCGGATTGTTTAAGGTCGTTGGTACCAAAATGAATTATAAGAAAACGGACAGATCCGGAAAAAGAACTGGTCATAGCTATGGCATCGTGAACTGTAAGGAATTGGACAGATTCTGGAAAAGAACCAATCATAAGGATTTCTTTCTCAGTTATATCAAGACTTCTCAGACCTACGTGTTTTTAGCACATCATGAAAAGACCATGGAACGTATTAGATACACTCCCGTAATAATGTATTTGTATTAAAACGTATATTATATAATAAATTCTCAATATACGCCTTTTTCAACGTGTATTACGTTAAAACCAGTATAAACTAGTCTCAGGTTCAAACAAGTGAAACAGCTCTTAGAATAATTTATTTATTTTTGTGGTAAGAACTTAAGAATTTATGTTTGCTAAATTATATTGTATTAAATTTCCCCCAGTAGATCAGCGGTACGTAAATCTGAAGTCATATAATGCTCAAATTTGTAGGCTTAACTTTCCACTTAATAACAAAATAATATTATTCGCTTATTCAAGGATAATTTTAATCTTTTCATTGTGTTTTTTCATTTATTTATTTTTGGCAAAAGCAATCTTAAAAATCAGTTAAGCAAACATAGTCCCGACACAGTGATATTTATAGGAACATACATCGTTGGAAGGTGGGTTCCGTGGTGTGCAGAACATATGTAGTCTATTCAGTAGCTTTGAGCTTAGCTACCAATAAATAAACAAATAAGAAAACATAACGAATAACGAAACAAATAATATAATTTGCGATTATCTTGATCTGACAACAGAAATATGATTTGCCATAAGCGACACAATTTGAAACTATCCGCTTTAGTAACCATCTGGGGAATTACGGATACAAATGATCTTCACAATGAATACTCGTTACTGGACGGCATTCATTGGATGCAGATAAGATCAGTTGAATACTGACGTGAATAATATTTATTTATTCATAGAAACTGAATAATTATTTAGATAAATATCCCAGACGGAAAAAAGTTTTAAAAAATAAGAAACCTTTTTTGTAGAAAGTATCTTTAACTTACATTTTAAATAATTCCAAAAACATTTGTGTAGTATAGAATTTTTAACCAACAACAAAACAGTTCGTAACATGCTCGTGCACCAGTTTCTCTATTAACGACTGTTTTGTCGTCACGTATAAATCCTACATAGCTACCAATCATAAAGCTACTTTCAATCCTATTTTTTTTTATTTTCTTGGAATTTCGTGCAAGGCTACATGAGGGCTATCTGCACTAGCCGTCCCTAATTTAGCAGTGTGAGACAAGAGAAAAAGCAGTTAGTCATTAACACCCACCGCCGACTCTTGGGTTACTCTTTTAATAACGAATAGTGGGATTGATTGCGACATTATAACGTCCTCACGGCTAAGAAGGCGAGCATGTTTGATGCGACGCAGATTCGAATCCGCGATCATCAAATTATGAGTCCCACGTCTTAACCCACTTGGCCATGCCTGGTCTTTCGTTACTGAAATGTATCGAAAAGGTTATTGTATTTACCACAAAAACATACTAAGAGAGAAACCCTTTAGATTAAACGAGTGTTCAACAATTTTGTTCCACAATCTTCATAACTCATTGCTAATATTAAAATTATCAAGCAGTAATTTTACAAATTAAATCCAATATCAACATTTTAATTTTAAAAATATGTGTTCATAATATAGGTTGGAATTAAGAACAAAACCTCACAATGGGCTACCTGTCCTCTGCCCATCACAGGTATCGAAACTCAGTTTTTAGAGGTGTGAGTTCGTAGACATACCACTTATAATACAGTAAAAGAACAAACACATGAATGGTCAAACACTGTCATTTAACTTTAGTTGTTTTTTGTCTCATCCTTTTCATATAGACATCTGTTTACGCAAAAAGTATAATTACTTTATATTTTGAAAATTTAAAATTATGTATGGATGGTTCATCGAAACGGAATTTCAGATATCTCCTTAACAGGGTATCAGAACGAAACAACAGCATACAAGTATGACAGAAAGTGTTCGTACCCTTAGGTCATGAGTAGTGTTTTCTTCATAACTTAAAAATGTTTTTTGTGTTTTTTTCTTATAGTAAAGCCACATCAGGCTATCTGCTGAGCCCACCGCGAGAAATCGAACCACTGATTTTAGCGTTGTAAATCCGAAGACATACCGCTGTACTAGCGTGGGGCGTAACTTAA
The DNA here is from genome assembly GCF_004210375.1 of Tachypleus tridentatus. Classification (NCBI taxonomy): domain Eukaryota; kingdom Metazoa; phylum Arthropoda; class Merostomata; order Xiphosura; family Limulidae; genus Tachypleus; species Tachypleus tridentatus. The sequence goes on along the minus strand of NW_027467782.1, from coordinate 14,509,563 downwards.
AAAGTATCATGACTAGAATAACAAATGTACAGTATTCTAAATATTATTGAAAGACACGTCTACATAATTTTTTATGTAAACTGAACGAAAAAAAACTGTTTATAAACAAATAACCAAACATAAAAGAGGTAGAAAGTACTCGTGCGTATATTGTTTCCTTTTATATATTTTTTTCTGCTTATTTCTCATTACACAATAACTCAAACACCAAAACAATGGTGTCAACCAATTTCAGTGAGGTGGCGTAGATTCAAATGAAGTATTCGATTTTATAAGTTGTAAAGTAGTAATAACAATTTTAATATATTTTTAATCATAATTCTAGAACAAACGATGTTAGCATTATCTCTTGAAGCTAGCTTTGTTATAGACATCTGATGGTCTTTCAAAGAACTTATGTACGAGGTGTGACAGTCATTTACAGTCAATGACACTATACAACACAAATTTTGTTCCTGGATAGTATGTGTTATTTCTCAATTGCTTATGTTGTAAAAGTACAGAAAATTGCCATTATTCCCTTCAAACTTTGCTTTTGTAACCTGGATAATGAAATTGAAAAATTAACCTATTTTCTGTGAGAAAACGGGCAAATTTGCACATTTTTGCTTACATGAGGTCCAAATAAAACAACATATTAATCAAGAGTTACATGTATTGACACTAACGTTTATACAAAATGTTTAGAAGTGAGTAGTTTTGCGACTGAAATGTAAATCATTTTCACGTATCAGTCCTTAAATATAGTCTCCATCTTGTTTTTGTTACACGCTCCCAGGTCACAAAAGCAAAGTTTGAAGACAAAAATAGGTCTTTTCTATTTATTTTAAACATAAGCAATGTGGAAATAACACTTTCTACCCAGGAGCAAGAAAAAGTATTTTTTTTCTTTACATAGTGTAATAGACAAGCAATAAATATCAAAGTTGGATCCTCATTATACACAGAAAGTGGTTAAAAATAAAACCTTCCCATAATCTGTTTAACACTGTATTAAAGAAAGCAAAATAGAACTTTCCGTAAAGGAAGTAAATGTAGGAACGGCTAATATAAAGTAAGGATGATTCAAATGCCATATCTACTATGTTATTTATATTGAATAATTGATATTTGCAATCCCTACAGTTATTTTCTTTTCCGAACATATTTTTCTCTATTTGTTCGTTTGATAAAGCGAAGCATTCAGACTGAGATGAACTTTGAGTCTTTTATTTCACAACTAAGACTGAATAGTTTAAGACAGCTTCGAATGTATTTTTTCATGTAATACATATAATCTAAGGTTCATTAATTGGAGCAGAAAGATTTCGGGAAGTAGATAGTTTGAGTAGCGTCAGGATCCTGAGAAGCTGTAAAAACAAAAAAAGCTTTGTCAATTTCTGTTTCAACCGAGTTGAAACACAGCAAAATAAGTGATTCGGTTAATTTCAAGTGATAAAGTGTCTGACGAGGCTTAAGTTTTTAGTATTTGTAAAACTGCACTTTTAATAATTAACATCTGTGTTAAATGATTTATTGTACGTCTTTATATGACCCTGATTTCTAAACGTATTTCTTCTTGTGTAACTAAAAACGTTCATAGCCTGTCCTGTTTTTAATTATACCTTTCTATTACTTTAAAGCTAAACAGAAAGTTAATTGTTGCGAATGTTTGAGTTGCTTCAAGCACTTTTATCTTACAATTGATAAGAATTAAAAAAACAATTGTTGGTGGGCTGTCTGCCCCTAATTTAGCATTGTAAGACTAGAAGGAATGCAGCTAGTCATCACCACTTGAGCTACTCTTTTACCAGCGAATAGTGAGATTGACCGTAACATTATAACGCCCCACGCTTGGAAGATCAAGTATATTTTAAGGAAAAGGAACTCAAACCCGCGACCCTTGGATTACGAGTGGAGTGCCTTAACCAACTGGCCATGCCGGGCCCCAACATTAACTGACCAAATGTTCACTTTTTTCACATAAATTACTGTAAGGTTTGTTAATTTTAAATTTTGCACAAAACTACACGAGGGCTGCCTGCGCTAGCCGTCCCTAATTGAGTAGTGTAAAACAAGAGAAAAGTCAAATAGTCATCACCACCCACCGCGACCGATTACGAGAGAGTGATTTAACTACCTGGCCATGTCGGTCCGAGCTCTGAATAAACATTGAGAACGTGTACTTATGAAATGTTAACTTTAAATGCACTGATGGTCCAATAATTTTATTTTTAATATCCCAAATAATTGTTCAGTCTTTCTTTCCTCATTAATAAGTCTAAAAAGCTTTCCAAATCTAAACGTTAAATAACTTAACAACCATTTCTACTTACCTGGATAAAAGTTAATCATGGCCTTTATATTGAAATTTCCCATTTCTTTAGACACTTTTGTATCAAACTGCACGCTATACCTTTAACTATAACCACTTCTTAACTGGCCGTCAAGTTCTGCTCCACTTTCCAACCCACTGGCGAGACCTGCACCACTTCGTTAACCAAAGCCTGTCCTATCACTTACACTCAGTCCTTCACTACCAACCAACCCACTTCTAAGTCCTGCGTCGCCCCCGAATCCATCAGGAGCACCAGGGACTAATCCTTGACCATCATTGATTCCAAATCTGCTACTATATCCTGGTGATAACTCACTTCTGCGACCTGCACCTTTTCCGACATCTCCACGATAACCAGTGGCCAGCTGGTAGTCTAAACCACCCCTATTTCCTTATCATCTATTAAATCTATTTCTCAATCTGCTCCCAAGTAAAGGGTTGAAGTAACGTCCCACACCATCACCAATTCCAAACAAGCTACTATATTCGTCTCTACGCAACAACCTACTTCTACGACCTAGAATGTTTCTGAATGATCTAGAATAACTAGGGGCCAACTCATAATCTAAATCACCCCTACTTCCTGACTGTCTTTTACTTAAGCCATGTTTTATTTTGACGCCGTCATAACCGCTGTAATCTTCTTTTTCATTATATTTTGCATCATTTTCGTCTCCAATGTAATCACTTTCAAAAACGTCTTGTTTACTTTCTGTAGTGTAGAACGTGACAATCAGATACAGACCTGTCCTGAAATAAAATAAAACGTCAGTTTCGTCTTATTTTAAAAGCTATTACAATCGTTTGTACTATTCCATCGGTGAAGAAAATGTGTAGAATGTATTGTTTGTTTCTTTTTTTTAATTTCGCGCAAAGCTGTTCGAGGGCTATCTGCGATAGCCGTCCCTAATTTAGCAGTGTAATACAAGAGGGAAGGAAGCTAATCATAACCAACCACCGCCAACTCTTGGGCTACACTTTTACCAGCGAATAGTGGGATTGACCGCCACATCATGACGTTCCCACGGTTAAAAGGGCGAGCATATTTTAGTGTGACAGGAATTCGAACCAGCGACACTCTGATTACGAGTCCTTAACCCACCTAGCTATGTCGTGCAGAATATAAAATAAAAGGTTCCCGTGTACATTATGTACACGTACGCACGTGTATATAACATTTCTGATTTGTAAGTTTTTTATATTATTTGTTTAATTTCTATTTTTAAGTTTTATTAGATAGGTTGTTTGAAATTTATATAAATTAGGTATCAATTAGTATAATCTATTTAGATTTAATAACTATTATTGAAATTACAGCTGACATGCCCGTTAATTAACTATAATAGTATTTCGAACCTAATTTACTGAGTTTTGTTTATATTAACATTTGTTTTTGTTGTTGTTGTCAAAGTATATATCATTCGAAGAGTTTTCCTCAAAATTCAACAAATATCAGCATATCTAGTGGTACGGTTTGGCTCGTTACTGGAAGACTTTGATCCTAGACTCGGCATGTCCAGGTGGGTTAAGGCGTCTGACTCGTAATCTGAGGGTCGCGGGTTCGCGCCCGAGTCACACCAAACATGCTCGCCCTTTCTTCCGTGAGTGTGTTATAATGTTTCGGTTAATCGCACTATTCGTTGGTAAAAGAGTAGCCCAAGAGTTGGCGGTGGGTGGTGATGACTAGCTGCCTTCCGTCTAGCCTTACACTGCTAAATTAGGGACGGCTATCGCAGATAGCCCTCGGGAAGCTTTGCGCGAAATTCAAAAACAAACACACATTGACACTAAACACCAATAACATCAAATATCTCAAGCTTTTTTAATAAATATTTAATTATACTTTGTTTGATTCACGTTGTTCTATAATTGTGTCAAATTCTTTGTAATCACTTATTAATCTAATCACTTAAAATAAAATATAATTTTAAACAGGAGGTTAGTCATGAGGGTCCATCCAGACGAGTTATTTGAATTGAGCTTACGGGAAATATCCGTACCTGATTTCTAAGATATATAACTTAATCTTTATGACTTAGCCACAGACAAACTTAGACAGGACAGTAAATACTGTCTATTATATTGAAATAATCTCAAGCAACAAATCCAATCTCTTGTCTCTGACGAATTAAACCATAGTTTGGCAATATTATTAAGTCTTAGCATAATCCTTCTAATACTTACCACTGCCCTCGTATTCGTAGTTTTGCAAAGAAGTAAAGTTGAATCTGGCTGTGAACTAGTTGGTAATATTAAAATGTTCATGAAATATTCATATTTATATAGTGAAGGTGATATAAACCAGTCATCCTAAAGTGAATATTTGTGAGAAACAGCCATGATGGGAATTATTATTGAATATGTGTTTTTTCTTCCATTCTTTTTAATAAAATAAGTAAAGTAACATATTAAATTTGTTTATCCCGGATATTTGACAGTCGAGAATACAAAAAACCTCTAAACTTCTTTTTGTAAAAATTGGAAATTTCCTAATTAATTTTCTGTAAGAGATTAATTTAAAATTGAAAGTTTTATGATATTTGTAGCTTGTGATGCAAGAAAAATTTGCTTTATTGTAATTCAATTATTTTAAAGACCATATTAATAATCTTAAATCGGTTTCAAAGAAACTAAGTTCAAGATAATTAAAAGAGGCGACTTAACTAAAAGAAAGTTTGAAAAATCATCTTCTAGATTCTTGGCTAAAATTTACTTATAAGCCTAACACTAGTAATGTATGCCAATAAAAACAGTGTTAAACTAATGAGTTACACCCATCTAGGGTGCAAAATAGATAAATTACAGAATACATCTTATAAAAGTTGTTACATATCAAAATTATAAAAAATCATAATTTACGTTTTGTTTCTCTTCCGTATTTTTCCTTATTAATAATAACTCAAGCTTTCTATTTTCAAAAATAAAGTTTGTTATGTACTTTCAAAATAAAAAGTTGTTTTTATTTATTCTTACTTTTCCTCTAGCGGACAGTGTTATTAATATACTTGATAACGAGAAACCCACTTGAAATAAAAATGTATCTCAGAACGGCTTGTATGGGTATTAACACTTTTATTGATAAGGACAGAACAACGTTTCTACCTTTCTGTATCACATTCAAATGTTATCTTTCTTAACCTGGAGATGACTTAGGAAGGTCGAAACATTGTTCTCTCCTCATCAATAAAAGGGTCTCGGCATGGTCAGATGGGTTGTCTTATAATCCGACTGTCACGGATTCAAAACCCCGTCGCACCAAATATGCTCACACTTTCAGCTGTTGGAGCATTATAATGTGACGGTCAATCCCACTATTCGTTGGTAAAAGAGTAGCTCAAGAGTTGGCGGTGGGTGGTAATGACTAGCTGTCTTCCCTCTAGTCTTACACTGCTAAATTAGGAACGGCTAGCACAGATAGCCCTCGAGTAGCTTTGTGCTAAATTCATAAAAAAACTAAAAACAAAACTAATTATTTAAACTGAACTGTCTTCTTAATTTTCTGTTGTTTTATCAAAGTTATTAGTTGTTTGTTTGGTTTCCATGCGTTATTAATTGTTTTATATTGTTGCTTAGGTATCGTGTACGTTGCTGTTTTTCAGTAGGCACTTCGTAATTATTTGACTATAACTGTCATTTTCTGATTTATTATTGGCTGTATACTTAACGTTACCTGGTAATATGTTCTCTAATTCACTTTGATATTCTAGCCAATTGGCTTTTTTGTACTCGAATGTGTCTTATTTAAAGGTTTTATCTTTGTGGGGAGCGAGACCGAAGACACACCGTACAGGAAGATGATCACTGTCTACATCTTTTCCCACATTAAAATTTAATAATTGATATTAAAGGAGGTGAGGCAGATATCTAATATATAACTTGTATTTGTATCATACGATGTATAAGTAGGTGTTTTGTCACTTAACATTGCTATGTTATTATCCTCGATGAATTGTAATAGGTGTCTTCCATTTGTGTTTGTGGACAAACATCCAAAGCCTGTTGGTTCGGTTGGAATGTCGTGCTTTGCTAGTTGATGGTTACAACGCTAGCCCTCCCTAATTTAGCAGTAATAGACAGAGGGTAAGCAGCTGGTCAACACCACCCATCATCAACTCTTGGGCTATTCTTTTACGAAACAATAGCGGAATTGACCACAATGTGATAACGCTCACACGTGCTGAACATGTTCGATAGCCTAGTTTGGGATCAGATACAAGCACATTATGTAATAGTCGAACGCCACCTTTCCATCAGATCACGCAATATCTACGTGTTTAATAAAATATTTAGTGTTTGTACTTCATGTTGTTTTGTTTTTTTAATAATTTAAATAAAAGTATATCAGCCTGGCATGACCACATGGTTAGGGCGCTCGACTCGTAATCTGAGAGTCGAGGGTTTGAATCCCCGTCACACCAAACATACTCTCTCTTTCGAACCTGGGGTCGTTATAACGTGATGGTCAATCCCAATATGCATTGGTATAAGAGTAGCCAAAGTGTTGGCAGTGAGTGATGATAACTAGCTGCCTTTCCTCTAGTCTGATACCTCTAAATTAGAGACGGCTAACACAGTGAGCCCTTGTGTAGCTTTGCGCGAAATTCAAAACAAACCAAACCTTTCACATTACATTAACATAGATATGTTGATATAAATACAGCTATATAATTCCTCAAAAGTTTTATTATATACATGTCTCATCAACTTGACAACATTAACTTTAATTAAGCCACGTTAAGCGTCTTTTACATCAATCACAGGTCGCATTAAGTAAATTATATGTATAATGTAAGGTGATTTTTTTACATTCTTTTAGCAATAGTTTTTAACTGAAACATATCTTCATAACATACTTCAGACGAACAAAACTGTCTAAGCAATACAAGCTGAAGAGAGTTTTATTATAAAGGTCAAGAAACTTGTTAATGTGAGGCATACAAAACTATCTAGTACCGTGAATATCATATAACAAGGGTTGGTTTGGTTTGAATTTTGGCGCAAAGCTACTCGATGGCTATCTCCGCTAACCAATCCTACTTTAGCAGTGTAAGATAGACAGAGGCAGATAGTCATCACCACCTATCGCCAACTCTTGGGCTACTCTTTTCCCAACGAATAATGGGATTGGCCGTCACATTGTAACATCTTTTCGGCTGAGAGGGCGAGCATTTTGGTTTGACGGAGACACCAACCCGCGATCCTCAGCTTACGAGTCGAGATATACCAAGGGAATTTAACTGTTACAGACGTTTTTCACCTATATTGTGTTATATTTTCTTTCACGTATAATATGGATTATTATTCTTTTGTTGAGACTGAGAGTCTTTGGTCACTCTGATAATTTTGTTATTGAGCTTGTCTTGGACTATTTTTTTCTGTTTTGTGTATATTTCATCAATTAACTATTTTCTTTTAATTTTATAATTATCATAATCGTGGATAATCATAATTCTCTTCTTTTCTCGCTTTTTTGTTAGAAGTAAATTTCAACTTAAAATGCTAAAATTCAGGGCCTTGTTCCACTCTGTGTACAGAACGCAGATCGCCTATTGTTTGGGCTTGTGTTCAAAAGTCACCAAACATTGTTTTCATACCTTTGAAATAAAGATCTTTAAGTTGGTTTGTTTTATACTCTTTTCTATGATAAGTAGGCTTTTTTATATTGTTTCTTAATGAAAAGTAGATTTATTTTATGTTGTTTGTTTATCATGAGTAGATTTGTTTTATATTACTTATTAAAACAAGTAGATTTGCTTTTTGTTGTTTGCTTATAACTGGTACATTTCTATTATATTGTTTGTTTATAACAAATAGATTTGTTTGCTGTTGTTTGCTTTTTACTGCTACATGTTTCATTATATTGTTTGTTTATAATAATAAATAAAGAATTAAACACAAGAAAAGCCAAAACAAACGTTATAATTTACGTCGGTTTGTTTTACTTGGAGAGAAATGAAGATTTTTTATTCATTGTTTATATTAATGTTATGAATATTAATACCACAGCTTCATAAAGAAATAAAGGTAAATTACTCCATAATATTTCTTTCACAAATTGGAAAACTAAATTGTATATCTTTGTTTCTATTGTTCAGAAGCAATGAGAAAATATTTACATTTCTCTAATGTTTCTAACAGTATTTGTTTAATCACTTAGATAAGCACTCCAGTTACTCAATTAATTATCTTAGTTCGTCTCAGGCCCGACATGGCCAAGCGTGTTAATGCGTGAGACTAGTAATCTGAGGGTCGCAGGTTCGCATCCCGGTCGCGCCAAACATGTTCGCCCTTTCAGCCGTGGGGGCGTTATAATGTGCGGTCAATCCCACTGTTCGTTGGTAAAAGAGTAGCCCAAGAGTTGGCGGTGGGTGGTGATGACTAGCTGCCTTCCCTCTAGTCTTACACTGCTAAATTAGGGACGGCTAGCACAGATAGCCCTCGAGTAGCTTTGTGCGAAATTCCAAAACACACAAACAAAACAAACAGTTCGTCTCAACTTGTTTTCTTTTGTTGCGTAGTTTGAACAAGAAGTCGTTGACGTAGCTGTCACATTCCATAGAAGACGAAAAAAGAAAAAAAGTCTCCAATGCGCAAGGTTCGAACTAATTTATGCGTAAAAATAATTTTAAATAGATTTTCAACCCTTTACATTATCAACTCGGTCATTAAGCAACTTCTTCACTCTGAAAAATTTATTTAAAAAACATTATTTTCAGAAAGTTTCGAAAAAATGAACAAACGAAAATTTAATCATGTCATCACTGTTATTTCACTCCATTATACATTACCCGCCTTTTCTTGTCAGCTTTCCAACGCATACATTTTAATATACTTTTGTACAAGTGCCTTTTTAGGTTAAACCAACTACATTTGTCACGTGGCCAAAAATGAATCCTTCAGTGTTTATAATAAAACATTTATATAGGAGCAGTTTATTTTCTTAATTTCCATATTATTTTCGTTTTCAGGATAAGCAGAGAAATAAGAAACGTTTCGTTTCCTTAATAATAATTTGTTGTTAGGAATTAAGCAAGAAGATACACAATAGGCTATCTGTGCTCTGAAAACTACTGGTATTGAAAGCTGATTTTTAGTGGTGTAAGTCTGCAGACATACCGGTGTGCCACTGGGGTTGGAATTAGACAAAGGATAATAAAAAATAAATTGACACTTCTAAATAAACCAGAAAATATTCACTTAGAACAGGTAACAAGAATGAAACATACACAGATATATCCAAACGCTTAAAATAATCTATTATTAACCTTCATATGATATTTAACTATTATATTATTTTTCCTCAATGACACCAGAATTCTTGACCTTTGACCTCGAAATTTCCTTCCTCATGACCTCATATTAATTTTTTAAAGTAACTCACGATTTATTATGTACAAATGATTCATGTTAAAATCTAATCTGAACACTCAAGACATTAGAGTTATATGGTTAACAATGTATAAATTCTGATTTTTTTCTTGTTTTAACTTTTTTATTAGTGCATTCAGTTTATTTCCCAGAAATAAAAAATATTGAAGTACACAAATGGATTTATAAACTAGTTGAAATTGTCTTGGGTTTCTTCGATTTTGGTAAATATGATTTTAACTATTTAGATTACCAGTTGACGATTTTAAGCTTCGTTGTTTCTCTCTTTATATAGCAATTGTCTTGATGTTTATGTTTAAGTGTTGCTAGAAACCAAGAAAAAAACACACTTGTTAATAAAAATTACTTATCTTTGAGATATTTGATGCTATTTTTTCTCGTATTTTGACGTCATTTGTGACGTAAATTATAAAAGTATTTTTCAATTAGTTCCAAAACATATACTCTTCAAGATGCAAATCATATTCAAAAGAATCATGTACAAATGAGTCTGAAACATTGCCTAATGGCCCTTTCGAGTCTATTAGGATCCAATTTATGTTTGAAGCCACGAGAAAAACAATTTTAGATACATTTAAAAACATTCTTTATTGATGTTACTTGAGACACGAAGTTTTCAGCATCTTGTTTGTGTTTAAGGGTCGAATACTTTTAGGCGTTTAGAAGAATGGCCTAGAGTGTACAAGGAAGAGCTGAGTAGAAGTCTCAGTATGATAACTGATATCTAACTATAACTAAACAATTTGTCTTGAGTTACGACTTCGTTTAAAATAACATGTTGGTACTTTGTACAACCCCTACTTTTAATTTCGTGAAATGTGAAGGCTCAGTCAACTTTAACAGGCTTAGTTAGGCCTAACACTGAATGTTATACGATACTCTCATATGGTTCATTTCAAAATAACCTTGCCACAATTTATTATACTTGCCTGTTGGTTTAATAATAGTATCTGCATATTCTAATAAAATTATTGCAATGTCCAAAAAACTAAATCTGTCATACTTAAAACTTGATGTCAGAACATAAATCACACTTAGAATTCATACACTTTATTGTAAAAGTTGAGCTTCAATTTTTTGAGACATATTTTCTTATGATAATACAAAAAACGACTTTCTATCAAAAGGAGAACGTACAAAGTATAGCATAATAGGCCTTTTCTCTGAGGAACCACCCATCCCTCCCCCTAATCCCCAATTATATTTCATATAATATTCCAGGATACTAAACGTTTCGATACCCGTGGAAGGCATATCACAAGTAGACCCTTCTGTTGTTTTGTACATAATATCAAACAACCAACAGAACTGTCTTGTACAGTCCAGCACCACAATCCAGTTAGGGTTCATATCAACAGGAACAAAACATTTTTGTGAATGAATATATCTTCACTTACCTATTTATGTTTCGTTTGCTGCCCCTGTTTTATTATGTCACCAGTTTTATAACGGATAGTGTGTGTGTTTGTTTTTTCTTATTGCAAAGCCACATCAGGCTTTCTGTTGAGTCCATCAAGGGGAATCGAGCCAGCGAATTTTGCGTTGTAAGTCCATAGACTTACCGCTATGCCAGCGGAGGACAAAGTATAGCGAAAGCTATTGGCTTAGTGCAACAAGTTTTCTTTTGTGGTAAGTTTTAATTTTTGTGTCTCTCGTCAGCAAGTATAAAGTAGAATAGCTCCTTCTTCAGACGAGTGCTATTGAACAACATTAATAGTTTCGAATTTTCTTTGAACAACCCAAATTATTATAATCGTCTCGTCTTAGAAACAGGAACCTTGTTATAGTCTTTTCTCAGGACCGAGATGCTCCTAATCTTATTTTTCCGTACCTAAGAGGAATCGCAAAAATATTTGTTTTAAGAATTTGATAGATTACACACAATAATGAGACGAAAGAACAACTTTATGAAGATTTTTTTGTTTTACCTACGGTTTTGTCGTTAATAAAAACTAACGAAATTATTCCAAAAAATAACAACGTAGAGGTTCAAAGCAAGTTTTATCTTAATCTACAGATGAATACAATCCATTAATAAAAGGTAAAACATTGTATGCTATGAAGTGATTAAGGAAGTTTATTAAATAACGAATAGTTATAAGTTGGTTTGTTTTTGAAGTTTGCGCAAAGCTACACGAGAGCTATATGCGCTAGCCGTCCCTAATTTTGCAATGTAAGAAGGCATTTTGTCACCACCACCCACTGCCAACTCTTAGGCTACTTTTTTAACATCGAATATTGGGATTGACCTGTCACATTATGATGTCCCTACATCTGAAAGGGCGAGCATGTATTGTGCGACTGGGATTCGAACCCGCAACCCTCAAATTACGAGTCAGACGGCTTAACCTATCTGGCCATGCTTCGCTAGTTATAAGTTGGTCCTAAAGCTGAACAATAGCCTATTATTAATAATTTAAGAAGGAGGCCTAAATGTGTTTAGTCACGAAAATACGAAAAAATAGATATTTTGTTAAACTGAATATGTTTCGTCTTCATCTTTTCAACGTTCTTAAATTTAATAATAATAGTAAAAGTACATTGGTTTGATATTTTTAGACCCCAGTCTACTGTTTGGTAGGTTTCCCTTCAACAACAAGATAATTTAAGTGGGCTTTTCATTGAGTTATTTTGTTTTCTGAAATATATCGACTCATAGTGGCACAGAGACATATCTGCGGACTTACAAAGCTGGAAACCGGCTTTCGATAAACGTGGTGAGCAAAGTACAGATAGACCTTTGTGTTTAACATCAAACAATCCTGAGATATATCCACCACAACCAACATTAGTAAATATCGTGGGTAATGAATTTATAACATAAGTATCGAAACTTTCATAACGACTAGCTATTTCAGCGGCTACATTAAATATGACGTATGATGCAACACCATTGTTATTAAAAGAACTAACATTGTTACGTAGAACTGAATGTACAAGAGCCTCTTAAACGTATATAAAGAAAGCTAAGTTTAGTTTAGTTTGTTTGGGAGTTTTGCGCAAAGCTACACGAAGGTTTTCTGCGTTAGCTTTCCCTAATTTAGCAGTATAAGACCAGAAGGAAAGCAGCTTGTCATCAATCACCACCCACCCTAAGTCCTGGGCTACTCTTTCAACAACGAATAATGAGATTGTCCGTAACATTATAACGTTCACAAAGCTGAAAGAGCAAGCATACTTCTTGTGACAGGGATTCGAACACTTGACCCTCAAATTAGGAGCCGAGCGCTCTACCTAATTGGCAGCTAAAGCATACCACGAAAACAAAGATGAAATATGAATTTTTTAATTTGAATTTGTATCTTCCTCGAGGTTAGATTATGATTCTCTAGTAATCTATGAAAAAATCTAAGAGCCATATCGTATCTTTATCGGCCTCCACAGCTGCTAAATCTTTTATCGGAGGAACCATCCACCCCCTTCACTCCTCCGAAATGTTGAAAAAAAAGAATAAAATTAATTTTTCGACTGGGTCTTTTTTTTCAGAAATATCTTTCATTTACCTAAATTATTCGTATTTGTTTAAGTTTTGCTTCATATTTAACTGAACTAGCGTATGAAACTAAACTATTGTTCCTCTATCTACATCAAAGCCACATCGGGATAAATGCTGAGTCCACCGAAGGGAATCGAACACCTGATTATAACGTCGTATATCATCAGACGCACTGCTGTACTAGCAGGAGACCCCTACAGCTTTTAACAACTTTGATAAATTTTATTAAATAGAACAATTAAATATGAAACTGTTTTCCTGAATCACAGTAAAACTCACCATGCAAATAATATGGAAGTGTTAAAGTAAAGTAAAGCTGTTTCAGTTACCTATTGAAAAAGAAACGACGGAAATAGGTCAATAAAATATTATATGTTTGGACTAGAATTGCAAAAGAAAATGTAGAAATTTATAAATTTAAGTTTAATATTTTTAATGTTTTGAAATCATGATTTCATTTGAAAAATGGAAGATTTCTATAAAAATTTTCCTGAATATAGTGCCATCTAGTGTGATTCAGACAGTATAAAAGGAAAAAAAAAAAGATTATTTTATGTATGTGCCTGTTGGCTAAAAATATTTTAATTTAAGATTATGATAAAATCACATCTAATAATGATTTCTGACTGTATATGGTAGTAAAGCATCAATAGCGAACTTTAATTAGTTTGACAGCCACTGCTTTCATTTGTTAAATTGAAAATAGGTCGTTAGATATCATAGTATCTAGTAAAAAATTGTATTACGAAAAAAAGCTTCTTCAGTCGCCAGTCATGCATCATATCCCATTAACGTATTTTGAGGATTAGCTATTTAAGTATTAAAATTAATCTGTTAATGTCACATGAGTGTGCGGCCCAATAACATCACTGCATATGTTGTTTTGAATACTGTTCGTAAGATATTTTGCAATACTACATAAATCTGATAATTTAAATTACATACAAGTTATTTTAGTTTGAAAAAGAAATTTTCTATAATTCATATATGAAGACTTCAATACATATATTTTTTTATCGTGTAGAAATTGTTTACAAATTTTGTAGAAAACAAACTCTTAGTTAGATTAATTTATTACTTCTCTCATCACAGTGACATTTTTATTATTATGTTCCTAAAAAAATATAAACAAACAGAAGGAAAAAGAAGAACATTGATAACAAGTGAATATATATCATCAATCATCTAGATGTTTTGGGGAAAAAACTCGACTTTCCTTCTCAAAACACATATTGCAGTTTGTCTTTTATATATCAACTTTGTATCAGGTTAACTCCCTAAGGCCATTGTGTCTTTATCAAGTGTTGAATATGTGCTTTTACCAGCCCATTCACACAAAAACATGAAAACTCTACGAGATTATCATAGGATCCAAATAAGCAATAGAACCAGATACATATGTTATAATTGTGTAGAACATCGTTTATTCTTCGTTTAGAAAAAATCAATGTACAACTCCCACTCACCATGTTCATAGATTGTAGCTTCAAGCATTTGTATTAATTGATATAGCAATATTGTTGTAATAAACTAGTGAATGTTTATACGAAAAAACTTGTGAAAGAAAAAGTAATACTTCCTAACCATGTAGCAGTAGACAAGGTCACTAACAGAGAAACATTAGCTGCAGTAGTACAGCATAATGTGAGGAATATCAAACATCATACACAACAGAGTAAAATAAATTGTTCTATTTCTTAGGAAGTGTGAAAAAAAAACATAAAGAAAGCGTAATAACGTTATTAAAACAATATAGAGAAATGTTTGTAGCAGAAGTGAATCTGGTCGTACAAAAAACGTTAATCACATAATAGTGTTAAATGACAAAAACCTATAGCACAAAGACCTTATAAAGTGCCAGAGATAGACAAGTGTGAAACATAAGCTTAAAAAAGTAGTAACAGGGGACAGTATCGGTCATTATGTATTCCCGGTTACATAAGTTCCTAAGAAGGTAGGAAAATTAAGGTTCTGTGTAGTATTTAAATTCGTGGATGCAGTAAATGTTAAAGACATTTATCTATTACCTCATACAGAGGAGACTTTACAAAAGTTAGGTAATAGTAAATACTTTTCATCAATTGATGTTAAAGAGGATACTGGCAGGTAGAAATAGAAGATAATGATAAAGATAAAACTGATTTTGTGTTACATTTAGTTAAATATCAATTCAACAGGATATCCTTTGGTTTTCATAATGATTCTTCAACATTCAAGATATTAATGGATGTTGTATTATAATACCTACAACTTTCAGAATGTTTCTGTAACTTAAATGATGTTATAACGCTTGCTGAGACTGTAGAAGAACACTTACAAATATTAAAACGTGTATTTGATAGGTTACGAGAAGAAAATTCAAATATTAAACCAATCAAATGTCAGGTCTTGATAAAGAAATATAAATTCTATGTCATTTAGTAACCACAGTTGGTGTAAACCCTGAGACACTAAAAAGTTAGACATTCGTGCATTTCTAAGACTTTATCATAGGTTTATACCATATTTTGAGTTGTGTGCAAAATCTGTAAATCAGCTAAATAAAAAGGAAACAGATTTTGATTGCACAGGTAATAGTCAGAAAGCACTGAGGTAAAAGGCACTGAAACTGAAGAAACATAAGTGAAAAGACTATTAACAAAACTGGAGAAATTAAAACCGGAAATGAGGATGAATTAGAAGTACGAATAAAATCATGTGATCAGTAAACAAAATAATAATGAGTTTATAGGTAACATGTGTGCTTGCACATTGTACCCCAGTACTTACTGTGGAATAGAGATAGCAACTTCGTTTCCATGTTAATAAAAGATATTTTTCAATTCTTAAGTGCCCAGAAAACTGAAACAAGTGCTTTTCTTCGAAATGTTACCTTAATAGTAGAAAGATTCAACAGAACGTTGCTGGATACGATCTCTCAATACTGTGGGAAAGATCAGAAAACGTAGGAAAAGCTAGTTCATTTATTATATAAGTGCTGAAAATGAGTCTACTCTGGAAAGTCCGTTCTTTCTACCACATGGTAGAGATGTAATGCTGTCTTTACAAGAGATAATGACCCCAAAACTATTTAATCATGCTGTAAATTATGATTTCAAGACAAGGAAATAAAACTCTATCAGTACGAATATATGACTCGTAAAAACCAGATTGCAGATAAAAAAGAAAATATTTTAGTCCATTCTGATGATTCGAATAAACTATATTTATCTTATGATGATAAAGAGATGAGTGAAATCGAGATTGAAACTATAACATAGAAGACGTTAATACCACATATTAAATTATGGAAATGTTGAGATAGATGATCCTATGCAAAGAATTTCATGTAACATCTTCGTCCCTGTACAGTATGTAAAGAACATCTGTAACGACATTAGCTGATACTGTTACCCATGATTATAACAGCAAATCACTTGTTCTTATACCATCTCAACTAGAAGAAATCCTTAACCCTACAAAATGACCACTGAAATTTCATCCATATATATATAGCTGAATGAAGACGCAAAATTGACAATAATAGAATTAATGTTAATTCCAGTGAAGAAACGTGGTGTGCTAGTATTTTTTAACATGTAAAACCATGTTCGTAGTTGTAATTCCAAGTAGACAAAAGGGTATGTGTATGTTATATACACATATGTATGTGATTGTAATACACGTGTATTAATATGTTTTAGTAGTAAATATATCTCTAGGTTTACTATGATCATTACCCAATAGATGAATGGAAATATGGCGGCACAGAGTATGGTACCAGTGAGAATTTTTTGTTTGTTTGTTTTTTGGAATTTCGGACAAAGATATCGAGAGCTATCTGTGCTAGCCGCCTCTAAATTAGCAGTGTAAGACTAGAGGAAAGACAGCTAGTCATCACCGCCAACTCTTGGGCTACTCTTTTACCAACGAATAGTGGGATTGACCGTAACATTATAACGCACCCCACAGCTGGGAGGGCGAGCATGTTTGGCGCGACTCGGGCGCGAACACGCGACCCTCAGATTACAAAGCGCACGCCTTAACGCGCTAGGCCATGCCGGACTTTCATTGAGAAATAAAACGGGGATGATTTTTATAGAAGAAGGTGATTTTATACTATCAGGAGATAAGTGGATAATTTTCGATTATATATCGTTTCCATAGTATGTTTGATTAATAGTTGTATTACGAGAAGAACTAATATTGTTCGATAAATCTTTTGTCGTATGGAGTCGTGTTAGTTTCTACGACAGTGGCTGTGAAAATATGACGTAATTACATGTGACAAATCAGAGAACAGCTATTTTATCAAGTCTGCGGATTTCCAAACTTAAGTCAGGGGTTCGATTCTTTTCAGTGTACTCGGCTGATAGCCCAATGTGGCATTGCTTCAAGAATAACACACAAACAAACACATACTCTTATGAACAATAATTAAATTGGATCTAATTATCTCATGTTATTGTAGGGAGAGAAGTGTCTCTTCTCATACTGAAATTATACCATGCAACAAATACAACTATTTGTCTTCGGTGAGTTGTGTTACAGTATAACCGATAATTATATTATAGAATAAACTGTAGAACACTTACCATCGTCCTCGTCTTCATTGGACTGCGATACGGTGAAAGACGTTGGTATCAGCTTTTAGTTAGTTGGTTATGTTGAAAGCATTCTCCAATTTTTCTTATTTACGTAATGTGGTGATATGACGCTCTCATACTGAAGCCCTTAGATCTGAAATACGAAGCTGTTATAACCTATATTGCTACTAATTAGTTTTAAATTATGCAAAAGTCATACCTTATAATTGGTTTTTTCGTCAGATTTAGGAAGAAACAAATTTAAATCACAAATCAAGGTTATTAATTTTATATAAATATTTTTAATTTCTTTTCGGTACTGATATCCTTCCAAAGTCCGAAATCATGACAAATAATCATGATGGTGTTTGCATCGTAACTTCGTCGAAAAGTAACATACAGAGTTATTTGTTTCTTTTCCTTACGATCTTGTTTAGTTTAATTGAAAACCATAATTTGTTTTATATTTTACACTTTATTATTATTGATTTTTTGCAACACTCATATTAAGTTTAGGTTACGTACAGCTACATTATGTTGTGGGAAACTTTCAAACTGAGTTCATTTATGGCTGCATTAGGTGTAAGGTTTACATTTTACTTAAATTATACGTTCCACGGTGCGTCCAATAATTATTTCTTATTTTCCTAATGCTCTATGTTTCACAGAAGAAACATTTGAATGAACGGTGGACATAGCAGATCGCCCGAAGTGACTTTGCTATAATACAAACAAACACACACAACTGAATTAAATAAACTTTCCAAACGCTATTTTCTATTGAAAGGTACTGATATCATAACAGTTTTTCCTTGTTGGTGTAGCATGTATGATTA
Source organism: Tachypleus tridentatus (assembly GCF_004210375.1). Taxonomy (NCBI): domain Eukaryota; kingdom Metazoa; phylum Arthropoda; class Merostomata; order Xiphosura; family Limulidae; genus Tachypleus; species Tachypleus tridentatus. The sequence goes on along the minus strand of NW_027467782.1, from coordinate 14,490,960 downwards.
ACAACTCTCGTTCTCATTAAACAAGTTCCTTTATTCACATTATTGTTTAACTTGACAGCTGTTTAGGAATGAATAAACTGATTTGAAATCAATTCAAATGTTTGATACCTTGTACTGTCATGTTTCCTAGTCATTGGTATGTTCTTCGTAGGGTATGTTCCATTCTTTTTTTCAGGTTAGTTTCACTAACTTTGTTTATTATAATGTCTGTAATATATTAAATTTATGATGTCCATAAGTTATGTTGTATAAAATGACTAACTTAAATAGTATTTTGCGAACAATATTTGCCGTATTTAAGCCAGTCTAAACAGAAACATGCATTCAGCAATAGATATTATACACATATGGTGTGGTTTGTAATACTGTTATGATAAACACTTTTACTTGTTGAAAATCTCTGGAGAACTATACAGAAAATGTAACGGTTAACAATGTAATAGGTCTAACACTAATGTCTCAAGTCAAGTATAAATGAATGTTTTAATGTTTATCAGTTTTTCATTTTATTCACTTTTTTATTGTGATATTTTATTGATCATGATTATTTAATATTATTAGCTTGTTTAGGAACAAGCTAGATCTTATGGGATATTGTCAATATTATGGCTGCTAAGGAGTAAAAATTCTTATTCTAAATAAGCTCTGTTAATCAATGGATTAATTATCAAATTCTGATCTCCATTGGTTGATAAGATCAGAAGCTTCTGAATACAATAATAAAATTTTTGACTTTTAACAGTTTTGATGAATCTTATTAAACTCGACAATAAAATGTCATATTGTTTTCCTATATCACAATAAAACATTAAAAATGCAGAAAATCTGGAAATGTTAACGTAAAGTGAAGTCAATGAGTTCTTTCCTTCATACTGTTTCAAATAACTAATAAAAAGGAAACGATGAAAATAGATCAATAAAAATATTTCAGTTGCGACTGGAATTGCCAAAAATTTAATTTGATTAATGCAAGTTTCCTGTTAAAATGTTTCTGGAATATAGCGCCATCTAGTGTTACTCAATAAGTATATGTCTCTCGAGTAAAGAGATTTTAATTTAATATCAAGATTTCTGACCGTAGACGAAGTAAACTTAGTAAAGCATCAATTGTGAACTTTATTAGGCCGATAGATACTGCTTTCATTTGTTAAAATAAAAATAGGTCGATAGATGTCATAGTGTCTAACAATAAATCTGTTATGAAAGAAAGCCTTTACTGTCTGTCGCTAATCTTACTTCATATCCCATAAACGTACTTTCAGAATTGGCTAATTATATTTTAAAATTGATCTGTTAACGTCAGGTGAGAGTATGACCCAATAATATCATTGCATGAGGGGTTTGGAATACTGTTCCTAAGATCATTTGCAATATTACATTTGCCTAATAATTAAAATTCCATATAAGTTATTTTAGTTTTATAAATAGATTTTCCATAATTTAGATAAATAGAGCTCAAAATTAATATCATTTTTTTTCTATCACATAGAAATTGTTTACTTATCGGGAGCAAAACAAACTCACAGTTAAATCAATTTATTATTTCGTTTACCACAATAAACATTTTTTATTATTATGTTTCTGAAGAAAGATATAAGAGAACTGAAGAAACGAGAAGAATATTGATAAAAAATAAATGTATATTTTCATTCACCTAGAAGTTTTCGGAAAATGTTTGTCTTATATTTTCAAAACTACATTATTTTTTTATCTAGTGTTGATGGCGTGAATTAAACAAAAAAACAGAACATCAAAAACACTTATCTATAGAAATGGTTAATTTAACAGGCGATTATAATGAATTAATTAAACCAGACATTTGAATTACATGAGAAGGAAATTAAAAATGTGTCATTAAGCCCTAATAAACATTACTACCACTTTGGTACCTACCAAAATAAGACCGTCTGAGCTTCAACAAGCAGGAACTGAAATGTTATTTTTCAATTCTACAATTCAGAATAATTATCAGCAATTATAATTTACAGTTAGAAATAGTGTGACTGATTTATCTAAGTTAGAACAGGTATTGTATGTTGCTGCAGACAGAAAGTTGACTTCATAGTTTATACATAAAAGTAAATTACATAAAGTGTTAGATGAAATTATTATACTTAAACTGAAGTAAAGACAGCCGCAGTAAAGGATGCACTATGAGTGTTCATAGAGATACCTTTGAAAGCAACAGATAGAAGGTTCACACTATTTATAATTGTATACTTATCCTTAAACGTAAATCATTCATCAGTTCTAACTGTGGAAATAACAGAGAAAGTTATGCTGAAATATATAGAAGGTCCCATAGCGTATATGACCCTGAACTATGCAAAAATAGCATAATTTTATATTTCCCAAAACCAGGAACTTGATTATTTTGTCTGTCAAAGATGAACTTATTTTTTCAATAGTATGCCCTAAATGAAATATAAATCGGTTTCGATAATCGAACTGACGTAATTAAATTAAAGAATAGTGGTATTGACTAGAACTTGTTCTGCTCATATCCCATGAATTACGTTATCCTACAGTTTAATAAGTAAAACTAAATATACAGGAAATCTGTTAAATATAAGAATTCCTCTACGAACAAGAACTATTGATTATAAAAGAGTTACCGCTATTTCAGAATATAAATATAAATTCAAATCATAAAGTCCTGTCAAACATATAAGATGAAATCCGAAACTTGACTTGTTCGAGAGCTGGGTAAAGCTTCAACGATTTTCAACAACATGTAGACCACGTGAAAGCTGAAACAACAATGATTCTATAAAACATGTTCAGGAAGTTTTCGCTGCTCGTTTAGCGTTTAGTCTGTAATTAGTTAACGCTATCAAAGTTAGTAAAGGGATTGAGGAAAATATAGACACTGTATTAATGAGTTGAACTGAGAAGAAACTGTGATATCTGGACACCACTACAGTGTTACGAAGGATTGATTGCTGAGAAACTTAAAACAACCTCTAATATATTTATATGCAAAAACGGCTCGTTTGGGTTGAGAAAATATTTTACATAGAAGAGCGAACAACGTTTCGACCTTCTTCGGTCATCGTCAGGTTCACAAAGAAAGAGGTAACTGACCGGAAGCTGACCATATGTTTGAAAGGGGTTGTGTAACTGTGTGTCGAAATGTAGAGGGCGGTATTAGATGTTTGAATATATAATTTTATTATATTAATATAGGTATAAAGGCGTTCCTTTATATTGGTTTATTTTGGGTTTAAGTTGTTGTATAAGTAAGGCTTCTTTAATTTTGCGTTTGTTTATGTTTTATTGTTTATTTAGTATTTGAGTGTTTTCTGTGGTTATGTTGTGTTTATTTGACTGGCAGTGTTCGAAAACGTGTGAAGCTGACTTTTTATGTTCTTTGAATCTGGTTTCCATTTTTCTACTTGTTTCCTCAATGTAGAACGTGCAGTTATCACATTGTATTTTATAAATAATGTTGGTGTGGTGTTTGTCAGTGTAGTTTTTACATAGTATAGACCTCAGTTTTGTGCCTGGTTTATGAATAAATTTGGTATTAACTGGAATGTCATATTTTGTTACTAATTTTTGCCAAATGTTAGTTATTTGTTTGCTGATGTCAGGAATATATGGTATACAGCAGTATATGGTTTCGTGGTTTTTTTTATTCGTGAGCTGTATTTACTTCAGTTGGTTGATTTTGCTTTCTGTCTGGGTGTGTGCGTATAATGTTTTCTACGGTTTGTGGAGGAAACTTATTGATGTTGATGAAGTATTGTTTTATTTTGTCTAATTCATCGTTAATTTTATCTGGTGAGCATAGTTTTATGGCTGTGTTTATTTGGTTTCTTAGTATGTTGAGTTTTTGTTTTGTTTTATGTTCTGAGTCCCAAGGAATGTATAGTCCAGTATGGGTGATTTTTCGGTGGATTTCTGTTTTGAATTGTGTGTCAGTTCTTGTAATTTTGAGGTTAAGAAATGATATTTGATTGCTTTCTTCCTGTTCACATGTGAAGTTAATGTTGAGATGTATAGAGGTAATGTGATTGAAAAAATTAAGTATGTGTTCTGTAGATTTGAATCCCGCAACCGTGTCATCTATATATCTGTACCGGTACAGTGGTGGATGTAATGCTGTGTTAATTGCTTGTGTTTCAACTTGTGTCATAAAAATATTGGCTAAAACTGGTGATACTGGGTTGCCCATGCTTAGGCCATTTCTTTGTATATAGTTTTGGTTGTTGAACATGAAGTTTGTCTTTATCGTGGTGAATTCTATGAGGGTTGCTAACTGGTTACTGGGAATGTCTATAGTTGGGTTAGGGTCTCGGATATAGAGTTCTAAGGCTATCTTGCAGGCTTCAGTGGTTGGAACTTCTGTAAAGAGGGATATAACATCGAAACTGGCCATTAAGGCTTTATGATTAAGTTGATTTAGATTAGACTTGAAATTAAAAGAGTTTTTGATGAATGAGCTGGCTGATATTACATATTTGGAGAATGCCCATGCTATGTATTTACCAAGATTGTAATTAAACGATTCATATGTGGACATTATTGGTCGTAATGGACAATCTGGTTTATGAGGTTTGGGGATGCCGTATATTTGCGGTGTGCGTGAGTCGGTTTTTCGTAGGTAGGAATAAAGTGTTTGTGAAATTGTGTTGGCTTTTTTCATTTGTAGTAGTAATTTGTTCAGTTGCGTCTCGTGTGTCTTTGTTGGATTTGTGTGTAAATACATAGCATGGGCATTCTCCAAATATGTAACATCAGCCAGCTCATTCATCAAAAACTCTTTAAAATATTAATTAAACCAGAAACTTGAATTACATGACCAGGAAATTCGAAGTGTCCTAAGTACTGGAAAACATTACTAATTCTTTGATATGTACCAAAATAAGATCTTCTACGCTTGAAAATGCAGAAACTGAAAGGTTACATCACAATTCTAGAATTCAGAATCAGTAACTACTATTATCATTCACAGTTGGAAATAGTGGGACTGAGTTTTCTAAGTTGGTACAAGTATTGTTTGTAGCTGCAGGTGGAAAATTGAGTTCATGCTTTACATCTCCAAAAACATTAGAAAAATTGTCACATCAAATTATTACACATAAACTGAAGTAAAGACAACCGCAGTAAAGGATGCACTGTGAGTGTTTATAGAGATACCTTTGAAAGGAACGGACAGAAAAAACTGAAAGGAAATTACCTCCATACTTACCATCTGTAAAACCTACATGATGCATGGACTGATATAAAGACAAAATAGTTTTTGTACCAACAGATGGCAGAATGATGTATAAATATTTCTTTTTATATTTTAGATAATTTATTCTTAATGTTTACAAAAAAACAAACTCTTCTTAGGATTCTTCAGAAAATGTTACGTTGTTATTGACTTGTCATTACCCCTCAAATGTTTCACCACTGTCATAACGATTAATAAATCTCAGTGTCAAACATTTCACCATGTAGTAATATTACTTCTGGACCGTTTCTTTTTCCACTTGTCAACTTCTTCGGTCTTATCATGAAGTCCATTTGACCATGACATGAAAATACAGAGAAATACCTATTACATTAAACGAAAATTTTTTGATGATGACAAAATATGTTTTTCCCTGAAAGAGTACAGTGTAGAATTCAACTAATCTAAGTAACCGATAACTTTGTAATATAATTAAAACTATACAATTTGCTTTCATTCCACTGTATTTTGGGGAAAGCAGATAATGGAGAAATAAATTTTAAAATCAGTTTTAAGGAATGATTGTATCGATCTATTAAATGATGATTCAACCGATTTGCTGTTCGTTTTTGCCAATCGTGGGTAGTAAGGAAGTGATTTCATATTGCCATAGTTTTCACCCTTCAATGTTTAAAGAATACATTTTACGTTAGCCGAATTTATAGCATAATTTTATTTTTACAAAATTAATATACTAGAAACTTCACTATCTTATGTGTAAAAGATGAACTTATCTTACTGATACTATGCCCTAAATGAAATATAAATCGGTTTCCTCATCGAACTGAGGTAATTAAATTAAATAATAATTGATATCTTAGATTGGCTATAACTTGTTCTGCTCACAGCCAAGGAATTACATCATCCTATAGTTTTAAAAGTAAAACTAAATATACAGGAAATCTTTTAAATATCAGAATACCCGGGCAAGAACTATTGACTGTAAAAGAGTTACAGTTAATTCAGAATATAAATGTAAATTCAAATCTGAAAAAACCTGTCGAACATAAAAGATGAAATCTGAAACTTGCCCTATTCGAGAGCTGGATAAAGTATCAAGGAATTTTAACAACATGTACATCAAGAGAGAACTATAGCAGAAGGAAGTAGTTTAGATAAGTGGAAGTTGACTGATTCAGTAATGATAATATTATGTTTTTTGTAGTAATATCAGTAAGTAGTGTGTTACACACAATACGTGAAAGATTTGTTTTAATCACATTTTGGAAGCTACATGGGCTGCGTAAGTTAAAAAATAATACCGGAACATGGCCAGTCAACAACAAAAGATCGTCTTACTCATAGGTCACTGAAGTGGTTGAATTATGTGACAATAGCCCATCTGGTTTTGATGTAGAGTAATTTATGATAGCTTTATTTTAATATTAAAGTATTAACTAACAGTCGTGGTTAGCTGATAATAAAATAAGCATATTTATCAAAATTAATAAAATTGATAGTTATATATATATATATGTTCGACCATAAAAAATGAAGATTTCGAGAGCCGGTGCAGAAGGACAAGATTAATTTCCCACAGACAATAACAAAAAGTTATGAATTATTAACATAACAGTGTTAATAGCTTATTTATAGTAACGCCATGAAATGTAGACAAACAGATTCTTGTCATTAATCCTATGAAATCGACATAACTCTATCAAGCATTATCATTTTAGCTAAATGCTTAATATAACATCCCCTGATGCTAATCGTTCTTTGATTGGCATAATTTTCTAAAATATAGTAAAATTGTGCAGAAAAGTTGGCAGAGAATAATTATTAACAACCGTCCACTGCTGTGATTCCTTTGAAAACTTGAGATAGAAACAGCTAATCTAGTTTGCTTGACGAAACAAATACTTTTGTATCTGTACGTCCTTTTATCATATGGGTTTGTTGCTTCAAATCAGCCGTCATTCATCCTAATGACGACAAACCAAAACGGTCCACTTTTATTCGTAGGTGAAGCTGAATGTTAAAAATGTAAGACCAATAACTCACTTGACGTTTCACGAAGGCATGTGCAGATATTTTCGTGAAGTTAAAGCGCTTTTAGCGAAATAACTTCGCATATGTGGCTTGTATTTATATCAAATTATTAATTTGATTCAAGAATTCAAGTGTTTATATACTGCGTTGTACGGTATCAATGCGTACTCTAACGGCATACAATATGACTGTATTTTAATTTCTATACTTGGATAGATAGAACGTATAGAGATTGTATTCTATGATACAATCTCTCTGAACCTTCTTTAGAACGATAAAATTAATTTATTTTTCTAAATTGTAACACAAACGCTATTATTCTATAAACACGACTGTTTTAAACTTAAGACACCGATTAACAAAATAAATTTTTCCTTTCATAAGACAAACAAAAAACGTTTCGCTAAAACTCTCACTGATATCTCAGATTTTCAAAAACATTAATGTTGTTATAAATTCCACGAAACGTCTCGGTGCACTATATGGTCTGTAAAGAACATTAACTATTGTGATGGTCAGGTAGAAACATACTGATAACACTGTCCGTTAGAGGGAAGTGTGTGTGTGTTTTTTCTTATAGCAAAGCCACAAAGGGCTATCTGCTCAGCCCACCGAGGGGAATCGAACCCCTGATTTTAGCGTTATAAATCCGGAGACATTAGAGTGAAGTAAGTATGAATTAATTATTGTTTCTTTGTTTTGAATTTCGCCCAAAGACTACACAAGGGCTATCTGCACTTGCCGTCCCTATTTTGCCATGTAAGACTGAAGGGAAAAAAATTAGTCATCACTACCCACAGATAATTATTAGGCTACTCTTTTACCAACAAATAGTGGAACTGGTTGAAACATTATAACTCCCCCACAGTTAAAATGGCGAGTATATTTGGTGTGATGGTATTCGAACCCACGACCCTCCTATTACGAATGAATTAATGAACATTTTTATTATGGAAATGCATAACAACTTTTTAATATAAAGTTTGAGTTTTCTTGATATAAAAAACAAACGACACAAACAAAACGTAACTATGTTTTTATATATATTATATAGTTCCTTTACTTTGTTTTTTTATATTGCCATATCTCAATAACTGAACATTCCCGTCACACTAAACATGTTCGCCTTTTCAACCATGGGAACGTTATAATGTGATGACCAATCCTACTATTTATCAGTAAATGTGTAGCCCAAAAGTAGGCGTTGGATGGTGGTGGATAGCTGTCTTTCTTCTAGTCTTAGCGCAAAATAAGAATGACTAGCTCAGATTGTCCTCGTGTAGCTGACCGCGAATTTCGAAACAAACCAAAACAGCAGCTTAACATTGTGTTTATTATCGTCACCAGTGTACGTACACCGCATAATGACACAGGTCCCACCGAGGTGAGAGAGAGATCAAATTTACCTGACCCTCCTGGGTATTTAACAACATCAATACCCAAATACCGACACAGTGAACTTGAACATTATGTTTACTTGGCCACGATTACCTATGATTGGTTAATTGGCAAGTTTTGGTCAACAAACACGGTGAAAAGTCTTTCGTGATATTTTCTCAATTTTGGATTTTAAGAATTTGTGAAATATATTTTCAGTAAACTTTATTAATTAAAAGTATTATACCCACATAATATATTCATACAATAACATTTCACATTCAACACAATTTCCAGAATCAACATCTGACACACTTAATTTTGAACTTTAAATTAATCTCAAAAAGAAATTAATTAGTATGCTCCCAAATTTTAAAAATAAATCAGGTTTATCATTTATTCGCCATTGCAAAATTCCTTTAGCAACAAAATTGTTAAAGACATGCAATTTTTTGTTCGGTTTGGTTTGATTTGTTTTGAATTTCACGGAAAGCAACTCGAGGATGATCTGCGCCAGCCCTTCCTGATTTTGCAGTGTAAGATAGACGAAAGTCATCACCATTCACCGCTAACTCTTGAGTTATTCTTTTACCAACGAATAGTGGGATTGACGGTCACATTATAACGCTTCCACGGTTAAGAAAGCGAGTATTTTGGATTGGCGTGAAGTCGAACCCGCGATCCTCAGATAATGAGTCGAGATATAATAAGGGAATTTTAACTATTACAGACGTTTTTCTCCTGTATCATGTTACATTTTCTTTCATGTATAATATGAATTATGATGATTCATATGTTGAGACTTTGACAGCTTTTGATCACTCTGATAATTTCGTTATTAGGCTTCTCTTGGAATATTTTTTCTGTTGTGTGTATATTTCATCAATTACCTATTTTCTTTTAATTTTATAATTATCATAATCTTAGATTATCATAATTTCCTTCTTTTGTTGCATGTTTGTTAAAAGTAATTTTTAACTTAAAATGATAAAATTCGGAACTCAGCTCAACAGTACGCAGAAAGCTCATTGTTTGTGCTTCCGTTCAAAGGTCACCTATACATTGTTTTAATACCTTTGAAATAAAGATCAATAAGTTGGTTTGTTTCATATTGTTTGTTTATGATAAGTAAATTTGTGTTGTATTGTTTGTTTGTGAAAAGTAGACTTCTATTACATTGTTTATAACAAGTAAATTTGCATTATATTGTTTGATGTTGTTTGCTTATGACTGGTGGATTCGTTTGTTCATATTGTTTGTTTATGATAAGTAAATTTGTGTTGTATTGTTTGTTTGTGAAAAGTAGACTTGTATTACATTGTTTATAACAAGTAAATTTGCATTATATTGTTTGATGTTGTTTGCTTATGACTGGTGGATTCGTTTTTTATTGTTTGTTTATAATAATAATAAAGAATTAAAGAAGACCAAAACAAGCGTAAAAGTAATAACTTAGGTCGGTTCGTTTTACTTAGGGGAAAATGAAGCTTTTTTTATTCATTGTTTATATTAATGTTATGATTATTAATGCCCCAGCAGTTTTTGCTTAATTCTAATAGCTTATAACGTTAAAATTTCGATACCCACAGCAGGTGAAACACAGGTTTACATTGTGTAAAAATTCTATATAGAACAGCAAACAAAAGCAACATAAGCTTATTATTGCTTCATAAATAAAAAAATGAAGTTAATTTGCTCCATAATATTTTTTTGAAAAATTGTGAAACGAAGTTGTATATCTTTGTACCTGTTGTTCAAAAGCAATGAGAAAATTTTTCCATTTCTCTAATGGTACCAACAGTATTTGTTTAATTACTCAGATAAGCACTTTAGTTGCTCAATTAATTATCTTAGTTTCGTCTCAACTTGTTTTCTTGCGTTGTAAGAACAAGTTGTCGTTAACGTAGCTATGACATTGCACAAAAGAACAAATAAAGGGGTCTCCAATGCGAAAGGTTCGAAGTAATTGATATGTAGAAATAGTTTTAAATATATTTTCAGCCCTTTCGATATTAAAATCTGTCATTAAGCAACTTGTTCACTCTGAAAGCAACAACATGATTTTCAGAAAGTTTAGAAAAGAACAAACAAACGAAAATGTAATAATGTTATTACTGTTATTTCACTCCATTATACATTAAACACATTTTTATCTTCTCATCTTTCCAACATATGCATTTTAATATCCATTACAAGTGCCTTTTTGAGGTTAAACCAACCACGTTAGTCATATGTACAAAAAATAAATCCTTCAGTGTTTTGCTTCATAATAATTTGTGTTTGGAATTAAGCAGGGAGATACACAATGGGATATCTGTGCTCTGCCAACTAAAAATATTGAAAACAGATTCTTAGTGAAGTGAGTACATACCGGTGAGCCACTGGGGGAGGATGATGGGGAAATTAAACAAAGGATAATAAAGAATAAATTGACATTTCTAAATAAACCAAAACATTTCACTTAGACGTGTTAATTTAATCTTTCATCTGTCAGTTTTATTCACTTCTCTTCTGTTTAAGCAAGCAAAAGGAAATCAATATTTAACTTCTACAATATTAAAATTAATAAGAATAATCTCCCAATGATATAAAACACCCTTCAGTATAATCTTTAAAGCAGGTGACAAGAATAAAACAGACAATTGTATCCAAACACCTAAAATAATCTACATTTAAAATTCATATCACATTAAACTATCATATTATTTTGCATCAGTGTGACCAGAACTATTGACCTTTGACCCGAAAGATTCATCCCTTATGACCTAATATTGAATTTTTTGAAAGTAACTCACCACATAGTATGTGCAAATGTTTCATGTTAAAATATAATCTGAACACTCAAGATTTTAGGGTTATGTGGTCAACAATGTATAAATTATAACATGTTTTGTTTTTCACTTTTTTATTTGTGCATTCAGTTTGTTTCCCAGAAATAAAAATATTAAAATACTGAAATGGAATTATAAATTATGTGAAATTCTCTTGGATTTTATTCGATCTTGATAAACGTGATTTTAACTATTTTGATTACCAGACAACGATTTTAAGTAATTTCAAGCTTTGTTGTTTATATCATTATGTAGCAATTCGATTGATGTTTATGTTTAAGTGTTGTTAGAAACCAGGATAAAAATACAGAACACTTGCTAATAAAAATCACTTAACTCTAAGATGATTGGATGTTGTTTATTTCGTGTTTTTACGTCATTTGTAACGTGAGTTACAAAAGAAGTACTTTTTCATATTAACACTAATATGGATGGGAATAAAACTGTCAAATATTATGAAACTTCGTAGAATGGACGGAAACTGCCTGTTGTGGAAGCAAGTGAAGAGGACGACGTTTAAAGTCTTCCGCCTCTCGTGTTCAAGTCGACTTGAAGACAAATTTGTTTTACTACACGGTCAAATGTTTGATCCTGAGATTTATTAATTGTAGTGACAAAGGTAAAAGTTGGTTGTTAGTGACAAGTCAATAAAAGTGTAACATTTCTTGAAGAAAATTTATAATCGTTTTTTTCATATATATTAAGAATAAATTCTTCTAAAATATAAAACATTTATTTATATATGATTCTGTTCTTTATTGGTGCAAAATATTTAAAATGCGTTTCACTCCGGTACTTAAAAGAGTATATCATTTTCTATCAATTTTTTGTAAGTTCCGTTAAAGGGTGTAAAAAATATTACATTTCTGTAAACACTGTTCATCATAAATAAAACACTGTGTTTACATGTATCAAACTTTATTCAGTTTACAAGTTGAAGCTATCTTCACTGTGGAATTAATAAAGGAGTCTAAATATTATAAAACTACACGTCAGGTTTTTCTTTAATAAACCCATTGATTAATTTCGTTATTCAAATATTTTTGTCAAAATATATTAATAACAAACTAGCCTAACTAAGCATTTGATGAGTGAACAGCGTAATAGTTAGAGAAGTTCCAGAGCTATTCACTGAGCAAGTCAGACGTGCTAATATCTCTCCCAACATGCTTTTTAGAACGAAACGTTCATCCTCGCCAGTCAGGCCGTTAGTACCGCCGGTAATCGTCAACGGTCTATCGTCGAACCTCACGCCGTTTCAAGTCGCCACGTTGATCGCCCGAATCAAGCCAGGGGCAACCATTGAACCGTCCAGGACCCGAATTTTACGCTGGGGCGGAATCCTCATCCAACCAGCCACTACTGCAGACCAAATTTATCTTTGCGAACCATGGAACACCAAATTTAATGTAAGTTGTTCCCCTACTAAAAGTCCAGTCAGTCTTTACTCAGTATTCCTCAGGGGAGTCGACCCATCAATAGAACAAGAAGAAATCAAATAAGCCATAGAATCTCAAATCCAAGCCAACGTGTATGCTGTTCACTGAATCTTTTCTAAAAACACTGACCTGCCAACGTACTTTATGAAGATAGTGACAACGTCGAAGTACAGTGCTGACTGTATTTTACGTGACGGCTGTTATTATCACATATTCCACTTTAGAGCCGAACGCCCACATCGACGACTTTTCAACACTTGGTCAAACAAAGCTTCCAGACATCAGAAACAACCAACGGACAACTTTCAACAAGAAACTACAAAAATACCGCCGAGTCCAGATCTAACCAGAAGAAACACGAAAACAGATACAGCTAACTCGACCCAGAAGACGTCAACTCTCTCTGCTAGCAACACGCCAACCCAAGAAGGAAAGAGGACAGATCATGCCTGACTTCAATCCAAGTTCCACAGAATTTACCAACTAGCCAGACTCAAACCATTACCAAGGTAACCATCGACGCGACAGTACAAACTGAAAAACAAACTACCTCCACGCAGAAAACTCAAACTAAAATCACAAGAAGAAACAAAGCATCACAGACCAGCGAATAACAACTCACCGAAGAACAGCCAGTTGTTCCATCACCGAGACCACGTTTTTCACTTGCACCAATGGGCTTCAAGTGTGAAAACAAGTTCATGACGAAGATACCACCTGATCTACGAGACCGCAGCTAACAGTTTCCATGTATACCACCGTCATAGCTCATCAGTTCTTCTTTTTTAATTTTAATCATTTATTTTTTATTTTTCTTCCTATATTTCTTCCTAGCTAATTCCGGGCATGGTCTGGGTAGATTTTTCGGCGCCCAGGTCGTGAAAGTGGGTTTTCTCGGGGTACTCCCGTTTCCCCCACAGCAAAATCTCTGGCATCGGATCTGCAAGTCCCAGATACATTCTGAAAAGGGCCGTTTACTCAGTCATAGGGTATCTAGTCATAGTAAACAGTAAATTTTAAAATCAATTCGCCAGCCGCGACTGTAATCCGTCCTCGGGCCAAGGTCTGGCTCACTTCACTTATGCTGCTCTCGTCCGGTTCTCCCGTCTCTCCTCTCACTCACAAATACCCCACTCCACCTTAGAAATATTAAAGAGAAGTAAAGGAAAAACCCCACGGATATTTTAACAATTTCTCAAGTAAGGGAACGAAGAGGAACCACAACGATCCTGAACATCCCAGTTGGAGAGAGAATTCTTCTGATTTCTCTCTCTCTAAACTAAACCCCTGCCACATAAGTTTGCGTAAGCATATGATTCTGTATCGAAACGTGTTCCTGGTAGAGGAGAAACACAGACAAACAGATTTACAAAAGTTTTATTTTAACTATAAATTACACTTTATTTCTTACTTTATTAGTTTATTGTTCTTTGTTTTCTGTTACGTAAAATCAAACTAAATTCCAATGCAAAATTTATTTATATCAAAATTCAGTTTACAGTAATTTCAATATTTTTGTTTTCACTATATTACCTACGGGTTGTTGATTGAACAAAGGAAAGATTTCACAACATCACTTCTACCAGCGATAATCCAGATTCTAAGAAGCTGTAAAAAGGAAAAACATCTATAAAGTTTAATATAAGTTGAATTAAAAGAAAAACATTGTCGATGTTGTTTTACGTAAGTTATTTAATTAACTTTAATAATTTTCAAAGGATTTGGGAAGTTTATTCGTGATAACGAGAAACTCACTTGAAGCGAAAAATTATCTCAAGACGTTTGGTGTGGATATTAAAACTTTTATTAAAATAAAGTAGACAACAACGTTTCCACCTATGTAGGTCATATTCAGGATAACAAAGATCTGCAAACTTTCTCTTTGTTATCCTGAGGAACTTGATGTTTGAAGACAACTATAAATTATTTGATTACTGTTGTATTTGGTTTCAATATGCACTATACTTTTATTCATACATATATATAGATAATTTTTCTATTCATATAAGTTCAATTTCCATTTAATGTTATTATACCCGACATATATATATATATAAATACACCAGTGGGATCTTTCGCAACAAATAATATATCACAGATGCTATTCTATTTATGAATCTCCTCTTATTTCCTTTCAGCTAATTCTGAAGTAGAAGTTAAAATGTCCCATTCTTACCCTTTAATAAAATCGAAGATTACTTATGCTGCACAAACACAACTGTTCTCTCTCTTCCCCCCAACGACTTGTCGATGACTTTAGTAACTTAAATCGCTAATATCCGTTATAGGTTCTATGCGAAAAAGAAAGATCACATTGACCACTGTGTGGCTTTGCATTAAATAAACAAAGTGACCTTAGGCCCTTATGTTTCTCATTTCATACCTGATACGTTTTTTAATGTGTATATATTTTAAACTCTTGGGCATTACACATTACCTAGAAAAGCAACGACTTATATTTACCATTAGAAGGCGGCAAATTTTTTAAATATTCAAATATTTTAAAAACAATAAAGTTATCAAACCAGATTCTTCCAAAAACTTAACATACCAATGACAATATGGGGTTATAGTTATTAAAAAAAAGAGTATGCATTCTTTTATCCTATGAGATAATGTTCATATTAATAAAAAAGACATTACATTAGTCACAAATTTTGAAAATGTTGGGGCAAACTTTGACTAGTGATAGGGAAAGCATAATTTCAAACAGCGATCCTCAGATACACGAGCCGAGAGGTATGGCCTGGTGGTTAAATTGATTAACTTTATTATTTGAAAAGTGAAACTTTGAAATTCTTCCGTTTTTAAATGTTGATATTCTTACTTATTTATACTAACTTGAGCATCGAAATTAAGTCAGTTATTACCAATTACCATCCACCAATACGATTTTATGCGTCCAAATGTAGTCTGTCATTCATTCTTAGCTCACTATCCAATCTTGTTTCACTTTCTCTTCTTCCTCCGGAATCTCCTTGTCTTGTTGTTCGGGTTTCTCTTGTTAACCCATCTATTAAGTTAGGGTCATTGTGAAAAACCAAGCCTACGTCTTCAGTGATGTCGAGAAACCCACTTGTTGAGAAATTTATATGCAAAAACGGCTCGTTTGGGTTGAGAAAATATTTTACATAGAAGAGCGAACAACGTTTCGACCTTCTTCGGTCATCGTCAGGTTCACAAAGAAAGAGGTAACTGACCGGAAGCTGACCACATGTTTGAAAGGGGTTGTGTAACTGTGTGTCGAAATGTAGAGGGCGGTATTAGATGTTTGAATATATAATTTTATTTATTTTATTATATTAATATAGGTATAAAGGCGTTCCTTTATATTGGTTTATTTTGGGTTTAAGTTGTTGTATAAGTAAGGCTTCTTTAATTTTGCGTTTGTTTATGTTTGTTTCTTTATTTAGTATTTGAGTGTTTTCTATGGTTATGCAGTGTTCGAAAACGTGTGAAGGTGACTTTTTATGTTCTTTGAATCTGGTTTCCATTTTTCTACTTGTTTCTCCAATATAGAAGTCGTGGCAGTTATCACATTGTATTTTATAAATAATGTTGGTGTGGTGTTTGTCAGTGTAGTTTGTACATAGTATAGACCTCAGTTTTGTGCCTGGTTTTTTAAAATAAATTTGGTATTAACTGGAATGTCATATTTTATTACTAATTTTTGCCAAATGTTGGTTATTTGTTTGCTGATGTCAGGAATATATGGTATACAGTCATACCTATATTAATATAATAAAATAAATAAAATTATATATTCAAACATCTAATACCGTATTCTTCAAATTTACGAATTTATATAATGTGTTATAATGGCGCCATCACAGTGAAGGCCACAGCTCTGAGTTACGAAACTTTTTTGACCCAGATTACTATTTACTGATTTTAAATTATACAAAGGTCGTACTTTATAATTAGATTCTCTTCCAGATATATTGATAAACAAATTTAAATCACTAATCAACGCTACAAACTTTATATAAATGTTTTTAGTTTTTTTTTTCTGAGACTGATGTATTTTCAAAGTACGATATCCCGTTGAATAAGCCTGATGGGGTTTATTTAATTTCGTCTTAAGGTAAAATACAGAGTTATTTGTTTCTCTATGTTACAATCTCCATTATTTTATGCAAAAATTTTAAGTTATTTGTTTTTATTTTACAAATTATTATTATTTATTTGTTTGTCACACTCCAAACGAGTTTAGGTTTGGTATCGTTACGTCAAGTTATGTCAAACTTTCTAAATAAGTTAGCTTAAGGCTATTTAGATGAAAATTTACCATTTTACCTAAATTATACGTTACAAGGTGCGTCCAATAATTACTTCTTAATGATTTATTGTTCTATGTTTTACAGTACAGACTACTAAATATACGGAAGACTCAGCAGAGAGACCGATGTGGCTTTACTATAATAAAAACACAAACACAACTGAATATAAATAAACTTTCCTAAAGCTAATGTTTATTGTCAGGTACTTATTTAATAATATTTTTTTTCATTGGTATAGTATGTATGATTAACAATTAATATTCTCATTAAATAAGTTTCCTTATTTTTATTATTGTTTCAATCAAAAGCTGTAAACAGATCTGAAATCGATGCGAATATTTAATGTATTTTACTATCTTGTTTCCGTGTAATTGGTACGTGCTTCGTATGGAATGTTCTATTCTTCTTTTAAAGATAGTTACACTATCTTTATTGATTATAATATATGTAATATAATTAATTTATAATGTCTACAAGGTATCTTGTCTCGAATATATCGCTAGATTTATTATCAAATTCTGATCCTTATTGGTTCATTAGATCAGAAGCTAGCGAATTTAATAATACTGTTTGACTTTTAACAGTTTTGATGAATCCCATTAAATTGAACAACAACATGTCACACTGTTTTCAAATATCGCATCAAAACTATAACCATGCAGGAAATATGGAACATGTTACCGTAAAGTAAAGACAAAGACATTGTTCTACAACACTGTTTCAGTTCATTATTGAAAAGGAAACGTTGAAAATATGTTAAGAGAAGTATTTTATGTTTGGACTGGAATTGACAAAAAATGGAAAAATCTATAAACTTAAGTTTTGTTTTTTAAATGTTCTGAAACCATGAATTTTATTTGATAAATAAATATTTCATTTCAAAGATTTTCTGGAACATAGTGCTGTCTAGTGTGATTCAAACAGTATAAAAGGAAATAAAAAAGTTTATATTTGTTTATGTACCGGTGAACTAAAAATATTTTGATTTAAGATTATGATAAACTCCCATCTAATAAAGATTTCTGACTGTAGTTGATTGTAAAGAGTGAATATAATTATTCTTACCGCCACTTCTTTCATTTCTTAAAATAAAAATAGATGGCCGGATGTCACGGTATCTTCTAAAAAAACTGTATTATCAAAGATAGCTTCGACTGTCTCCAAGCCAACTTCATATCCTGTAAACTCACTTTGAAGATTAGCTAATTAAATATTAAAACTGATCTATTAATTTTACGTGAGTGTGTGGCCCAATTATTTGTGATTTAGATAATGTGATTACTGAACAAATTAATGATGAGCTAAAAAATAACTTGCTTGTTTGATCAAAAAGCGGAAACAGAACTTTGCTAGATATGATCTCTCAATACTGTGAAAAAAATAATAAAACTTGGGAAGAGCTGGTTCATCTATTACAAAAATGCTGAAAATGAGTCTACTTTAAAAAGTCCGGTTTTTTTTTTTTTTACACGGCAGAGATGTACTGCTGCCTAGGCAAGAGATAATGACCACAAAAATATTTTATCATGCAGAAGGTTATGATTACAAGACTGAGCTATTACAGAGAATGCCGTTAGCCTTTGAGATTAATAAAAAACATTCAACAAAACCTGCTCTACATAGAGAGAAAAAAACAAATAAAAAGGCGAAACCGATGATTTAAAATTAACATATAAATTATTTTTTATACCCTTGTCGTCAAGAGAGAAAACACCAAGAAACAAGTAAAACTGTGGAAAGACACTTTCAGAGTCCTTAAAGAAACAAGTTTAATTTATTTTGAGAATAAAGAAATGTGTGGAAAAAGAAAACAGTTGGTACATGTTAATAGATTAAAGAAACTGAAGAAAAGAAACCCTATCATTCCGAATATATGACTGATGAAAACCACACAACTGATAAAAAGTTAATATTAAAGTGGAATCCAGTGAGTTGAATAAGCTAGATTTATCTTATGATATTGAAGAGATTGTGAAGCCAGTATAGAAAATTAAAATTTATAGAACGTTAATACTACATTAGGTGATGGAAGTGTTGACATAGATAACATATACCGACGTATACCCTCTCTAGTGACGTTAACGTCCCTGTACCAAGGGACCATGTATCAAGAACATCTACAACGACGTAAGATGATACTGTTACCCATAATTATAACCTTAGATCACTGGTCGTGTACCAACTCAACAAGAAGTAATCCTTACCTCTACTAAAAGACAAGTGAACTTTTAACCCCAAGTACTTTTAAATCGACCCACAAATGACATTAATAGAGTTATTGTTAGCTCTGTTGAAGAAGCTTTTCACAATATGTTAAGCCGTAGTCGTAACTGTAATTAGACTTAAGTTGACAATATAGGATGTGTATAAAATTATTGAATATTTTATATACATATATCTTTGTGTCTGTGTGGTTATCGGACATTTCTCTTTATATGTTTTAGTTGTAGAAATATCTGTAGCTTTACTACGATCATTTTTCTTTTGGTGAGTGGAAACATGGCGGAAAATAATGTATTTTACCAGAAAGAAATAAAACGAGTATGCTTTCTATTGAAAAAGAAAATCTTATATTATCATGAAATAAGTGAATAATTTTCGAAGATATACCATTTTTACAGTATGTTCGATTAATAATTTGATTACGAGAAGAAGTAATATTGTTCGCAAAATCTTTTCTCGTAAGTTGTCGTGTCAGTTTCAATGACGGTGGTTCGGAAAATATTACGTCAATTTATATGACAAATCAAGTAATAGCAATCTAATGTTCAGTAAGAATCATACAGGAAGGAACTGAGAACTATAACACCTTAGTTAGACGATATCTTATCAAGACAGAAGTTTTGTAATTATAATTAAATTATATTAAAGATAGCGTCTCGATTTCCGATCGGATTCCACAAAATGTGGTTTAAAAGACGCAAGTAGAAATGTTTTTAAATTTTTCTTCACATAAGCAAAAACATACGATTTACGTCAATTAAACAAAAAAAATCGAACAACAAAGACAGGTATAGATACAAATAGTTAACTTAACAGGTCACTGTAATGAACTAATTAAACCAGACTCTTCAATTAGATGACCAGAAATTTAGGAAAGTGTCCTAAGTCTTAGAACACATTTTGATACCAGAATCAGACCGTCTGAACTTCATAGAGCAGGAACTTATCTGTTAGCTTTCAATTCTAGAATTCAAAATAACTAATAAAATTATTATTTACAGTTGGAAATTGTGAGACTGAGTTATCTAGGTTAGAACAAGTATTATGCATGTAGCTGAAGATAGAAAGTTAGTTCATACTTTATACATCGAAATATATTAGAAACAAATAGTGGATGAAATTGATAGGAAAGTACTTCCGTACTTACAATATATGAAACCTACTAATAGTGAATAGATTTATAAGTATTACAAATGAACTTATATAAAGACAGCTGCAGCATAGGATACACTTAGGGTGTTTACAGAGATGTATTTGAAAGCAACGAATAGAATGTTCAAATTATATAGGATTGCATACTTAACCTCAAACTTTAACCGTTCGTTAGCTCTAAGTGTGGAAATGAAAGAGAAAGATATCCCGAAATGTGTAGAAGGTCCCCTTAAAGTACATAACCCTGAACATTTTAAAAATAGAATAATTATACTTACATTATTTTATTGTTACAAAATTAAAACACCAATAACTTGGTTATTTTATGTGTAAAATATGAACTTACCTAATCGATACTATGCTCTCAATGAAATATAAATTGGTTTTTTTTTATCGAACTTAAGTAATTAAATTAAAGAATAGCTGATATCTTAGATTGGTCAGCTCCTAGCCAAGAAACTACGTTGTCCTCTTGTTTTAGAAGTAAAACTAAATATACATGAATTCCTTTGAATATAAGAGTACCCTACCAGCAAAAGCTATTGCCTATAAAAGAGTTATAGTTAATTCAAAATATAAAAATAGATTTAAATTTTAAACAACTATCAATCTTAAAGGATGACATCCGAAACTTGCCCTGTTCGAGAGCTGGGTAAAGTATCAAGGAATTTTAACAACATGTACATCACAGGAGAGCTACAGTTTAAGTGGAAGTTGACTGATTCAGTAATGATAACATTGTGATTGGTAGTTATGTTTGTAAGTATGGTGTTATACACAGTACGTGAAAAATTGGCTTTAATGACATATTGTAAGTTAGATACGCTTATTCAAGAATAAAACCAAATCAGGCGCGGGCAACAATAAAAGGTTGTCTTACTTACAGGCCACTGAAGTGGTTGAATTATGTGATGATATCTCAGCTGATTTTGATATAGAGTGATTTATAATAGCTGAACATTAATATTGAATTTGTAAATAATTGGCGAAGTTACCTAATTATCAGTTAAATATACAGATCAAAATTAATAGAGTCAATTAATATATATATATACATATGTTTGAGAAACCAAAAATGAAATGTTCGAAAACAGGCGTACAAGAACAAGATTAATTTCCCACAGACGATAACAAAAGAAGTTATGAAATATTACAGCAAAACAGTTAATGAATGACAAATAAAATAAAACCCACATTACGATAGTGTTATTCCAGAAGAAAACAACTTGAGCGATGAAGTGTTAAGTGATACATCGAAGTGCCTGTAAAACAGTTAAGTGAGAGAGTTGTTACAATGTTCTCTTCCGAGAAGACATTTCTGTTATGAGTTCAAAGAGACGACCAGGAGAGAACTAATCGTGAAATGAAGACCAATGAGACGTGTCTTGATTGTTACGGATGGACTGCAATTTGTTGTATTAATTAAACTTAAATAATATAACGTGTACCATATTAATCACTCTTTTCTTAATTTGGAGTTGTTTTTTTTACGATAAGTATTATATGGTTAAGTGTTATATAGCTAATGAATATTATGTGATTATGTATTATCATTGAGTGTGTTTACTATATATCACTATATCTCTGAACAGGTGTGTAATGAATTTATGGTACATATGTTTATATATATACATTTATTTACATTATTAATATTAAATTGTAAATGGTGATGGATGTAAGATGTAAGGATCGAAAAAGTGAGCTTTTACGAGTAAATATTTATCAGAGATTTTTATAAAGCAAGTAGGAGTGAGGCCTCGCTGAATATTTTGAAGTATCGTATAATATTGGTTAATAATGATAATTGTGATACAGAATACAGTGAAGTATCATTAGACACGTATATAAAACAATGATGATCCTAGAACAACAATGCTTGAATTAAACATGTTGAGAAAAATTTTGCTGCTCGTTTAGCGTTTAGTCTGTAATTAGTTGACGCTATTAACTAAAGGGTTCAACCAATAAGAAACTATGATAGATTGACACCACTACAGTGTGAGAAAAAAGTTACAAAAGATTGAATACCAACAAGCTTAAAACTTCATGACATGTAAACAACTGTCTTATTGATTAAATATCGATAACAGAGAATGTACAGATACAAGATAAATATCCGGGTAAAACATTTGACCATGTAATTTATATGCAAAAACGGCTCGTTTGGGCTGAGAAAACACTTTTACATAGAAGAGCGAACAACGTTTCGACCTTCTTCGGTCATCGTCAGGTTCTCGAAGAAGGTCGAAACGTTGTTCGCTCTTCTATGTAAAAGTGTTTTCAGCCCAAACGAGCCGTTTTGCATATAAATTCTCAACAAGTGGGTTTCTCGTCATCACTGATTTGACCATGTAGTAATATTTCTTTTACAGCATTTCTTTTCCGAACTGTCAACACTCGATATTTATTCTACAGAAATTAACCTAAGCAAGCATTCGATTCTGTATCAAATCGTGTTCCTTGAACAGGAGAAACACACAGACAGACAGATTAACGAAATTTTTCTTTTAACAATAAATTATACTTTATTTCTTACTTAATTCAGTTTATTGTTTTATGTTTTTTATTGCGAAAAAAATCAAACTAAGTTTCAAGCAGAGTTTTATTTCCTAATTAAGTTTACAGTAATGCCAAATGTACATTTTTCTTGCACTGTATAACCTTCGGATTGTTTTTTAAATAAAAGTATCAAAATATCACTTCTACTGGCGATAATCCGGATCCTAACAAGCTGTAAAATTAAAAACATATATAAAGTTTCACATAAGTATAGTTAAAAGCACAAAATTGTCAATGTTGCTATTAATAAGTTATTTAATTGACATAAATAATTTTAAAGGATTGGGGCAGTTTATGCGGGATGACGAGAAACCCACTTCACCTATTACAAGTGTATTTTGGTGATGATAAAAGATGTTGCAGATGAGATTTATGTCTATACATTTTTGTTGGAGAACAATATATTCCTGCTACTGTTATTATCGAGTGGTTTTATTAGAGGATATCAACCATTATATTTTCATTGCTGTTGTTCATTTGGATTTCAGTAACGGAAAGGTGTTCTTTATATGATAACATAATTATTCTGTTGGTGTCTTGATTATTTCTTCTATCTCTTCTTATTGACGTATAGTTACATATTTTGAATCTATTCTGAGGATAAATTAGTGTTACACTTACAATAAGAATAACAGGGTTAATATCATTTATTAAGTCTTCGATCTCGTGTTTCTTGGAAGCAAGTGCACCTTGGATGTTGATACTTAGAACTGTGAAATTAAAATTTTAGCATGTATCCTGTGATTGTTGTGATTTGTTGTGGAATATGTGATGTTATGTGTTTTTTTAGCTATGTCTATGAATAGGTCTGTGCTATATTTCGATTGGGTCGGTTTTGTACATTCTGTAATGAACTCTGTAACAATGTTTTTAATTAAGTTTACTGTCAGACTTATTTCATCATTTGTGTTTTCTTTTACTGTAAGATTGTTATTTTCTTGGTTGTTTGTTGTATCTGTGATTTTGTTAAGTTCTTGTAAATTGCTCACTGTTTTGGTTGAGGTTTGTTGTTCTTTTGTTGGTGGTTTTGGTTGTGTAGAGTTTCCCTTCAACATTTGTGCATATGTAAATGAACCTGTAGTTGTGTGTGTTTGTTGTGTTAGGTGTGATATCTTGTGTTGGTTTTATTGTTTTTATATCATAAATGCGTTGTTTTATCTTTTTTATTTCTCACATCCTTTGTAATTTATGTGTTTCCCCAGAGTTACAGCATTTTGGTGTAGCTTGTTCTTTTTTACATGCAGATATGTGGTGTTTACCGCCACATCCGCAACACCTCGGTGTTGCTAGACATGCCGCTGAAACGTGTTCATATCGTTGGCAATTATACAATAATATTGTGTAATGTCTACTGCTGGTGTTTTAAGCTGATCAACTTGGAATTTTTTGGTACCACAAAATGATACCATTGTTTATCAGTTCCAAGATGTTGTAATGTTGTTCCATGTAAACTCTTTCTAAATTTGTTGGTTTCTTAGTGACCTTGGAGATAATTCTTTCTACTTTAGGAGTATGGTATATTTAGTTTATGTAATGCTTGCTCAATATCCTGTTTTGTTATGGAGTGGTACACCCTACGGATTACTATTGCCTTAGGCTGTGGATTAGTTCCTGGTAAATATATATTCATGTTCCCAGGTGCGAAGGCGTCCTTGGGCCATTCTTTAAGTAGTTTATTTACGTCAGCAGTTCCTTGACTTCGGACAATGACACCGCCCCAAGGAAAACGCTTGACACTAGCTGTTTCAACACCTGGTTTACATCTGGTAACTTCCGCTGCTTGTTGCGGTTGATTATATGTGCCAGGCTCGCCTCAATAATAATAGAATATTTGGGTGTTTTGTTTTAAGTAGTGTATTTTTTGGTTTGTAGTTTCATTTTGTAATAAATTTCCACTTTTTCTTTTCGACACTACCAGAGTAAACTCTTCATTTTCATTTGTTTGTTCATCGCTTTGTTCTAGATTTTTTCTTCTTCATTAGTTTTTGCGTTATCGACATCCAAGGCTTTGTTTAAGTTAGTAACATCATTCGTATTATTGTTAGTGTAGGAAGGAACTATCTCCACCTCTGTATGAGAAGTTTCTTCACCTTCATCTTCAGAATTTTCACTTGAATTACTTAACTATTTTTCTTTCTGGTTTTCGTTATTCTTTTATATTCTTTTTATTGTTTTCTTTATCACATTCCAGATATGTTAATTTTGCTTTTGTAATATTACAAAGTGCCACTAATGGGGAATTTTTTCTAAATTCTAAATTATTCATAGTTTTTGGCCACCAAGCGAAGTAGACATCTTTGTTTGTTTTTCAGGCCACTCGTTGTGGATGTTTCTTCGTTTTTCAAAGTCATGGTTGTATTTCAGTGGTCAGCATCGCTTTGTTCTTGGCGACCCACACTTTCGTCGACCTAGTTGGATCCATTTCTTTTTTCTTCTCATTCAACTGGTGCTGTTTTTTTTCAGTATGGGTAATTAGTTTTATCCAAGTGAGTATAGTAATTTATCTTTGTTCAGATAAGTGAAGGTGGTTGTCGCTGGGAAAGGGTTATAAGTTTTTCCTACACTATTCATATAAACTCAAGAGTTTGCAGAAAACTCTCCTACATCTCAGCTCACACTCGCTAAAAGTCCCCGGCGTTTGACTCAAAAACTTAGTGCCGCGGGTTCGAATCCTGGTCGTACCAAACATACTCGCCCTTTCAGCTGTGGGAGCGTTATAAAGTAACGGTCAATCCCACAGTCAATCCTACTATCCGTTGGTAAAAGAGTAACCCAAGAGTTGGCGGAGAGTAGTGATGATTACTGATTACACTTCGTTGCTAAGGAGATTTCCCCACTGCTTACACCTCGTTGCTGAAGACATTTACCCCATTCCTTGCCTCCCATTGATAGGGACATTTCCCTCACTGCTTATCCCCCCGATGCTAGGGACATTTCCCCCATTTCCTTCCCTCGTTGTCAGGGACATTTCCCCCACTGCTTACCCCTCGTTGCTAGGGACATTTCACGCATTGTTTACCCCTTGCTGGTGACATTTCCCCACTTCTTACCCCCGTTGCTACAGACATTTCGGACACTGCTTACCCCCGTTGCTAGGGAAATTTTTCCCACTTCTTAACCCCATTGCTATAGAAATTTCCCCCACTGCATACCCCCGTTGCTAAAGATATTTCCCCCACTCTTTAACCCCGTTGCTAGGGACTTTTCCGACACTGCTTAACCCCGATGTTAAGGACATTTCACCCACTTTTTACTATCGTTGCTAGGTACATTTTTCCCTCTGTTTACCCCAGTTGCTAGGGGTATTCCCCCAGTGTTTACCACATTGCTAGGGACATATCCTCAACTTCTTACCACCAGTTGCAATCGACATTTCCCCTGTGTTTATTACCCGTTGCTAGGGACATTTCCTCCACTGTTTACTACCATTGCTATGTAAAGTTCTCCCACTGCTTACCCCCCGTTGTTAGGGACATTCTTCCCACTGCTTCCCTCCCATTGCTTGGGACATTAGTAATTTACCAACTATAAGAGATAGAATAACAGAACTTTCTCTCAAATATTATCTAAAAGCAGAAAATAGAAACAAACTAACGGCATCACTACACAAATTATCAAGTGCACCAACAAAATACATATCACCTTACAACATATTTCAAGAATCACAATCCACTCAACAAAGAATCTAAATAAATAAAATCCATGTCATTAACATGAATTCCTTTTTTTTTCAGATACAGGGCACACGACAGGCAAAACTTTCGGCGCCTGTCCTGTGAAAGTGGGTTTTCTCGAGGCACTCCCGTTTCCCCCCACATCAAAATCTTTAGGCATTGGATTTCTAGATCCCAGCCCAGGCAACTCTTTTGCCAGACCCCGAACCGTGCCGTTTGATTTGATCTGGATTTGAATTATATTCATATTCACATCTGCTCAACTTCTTCCTTTCGGGACAGGTCCCGGCCTTTCTTTCCGCTGCTGCCTTTGCCTCCACCCAAGACAACATTTAGAGAGACATCCTCCACCCAAAAAGTCAAGAATAATAACAATAATTAATTTATTAAATTAAAAAAAACAAAAAACCACCACTTAATCTTAATAACAATCCACGAAAGGGGACGAAGAGGAACCACAACGTTCCTGAACACCCCGGTTGGGGGGAGAACTCTTCTGATTTCTCTCTCTCTAAACTGAACCCCTGCCACGTTAGTTTAGTTTAGTTAGTATGTAAAGAGAGCCTGCAGAGATGCAGTTAGCTGTAGAATCATTTAACAAAAAAATGCCATAAGTTAGTTTTATCATAGATACTGCCAAAAATTAATTGTAGTGATGAAGCTATAAATATGTCACTAGGGTTAAGTGCTAGGTTTAAGAATAAGCAGATATTCTAGTTGACTTATGGGATCAGTTCAGCGGATACAGGGAGATTTATTGTAATGGATGATTTACATTTACATAGGGTAGGGGCAGGCTTGCTTACTAAGATTATTAACTCAGCTGTAAGAGAAGATTTTAATTAGGTCTAAACAATATTAAGGATCAGAAAAACTAAATGCAAAACAAATAAGAGGCAAATAAATGTTTTAGATATGTAATAGCATAGAAGGAGTTATAAGGATAAGTTTAATCGTTATTATTGTTATACTAGACGTATAAGAAATGAAAAAGATAACTTAGAGTACTGGTAGGAATGGGCGATTTTTATATAATGAAAATATTCGAAACACGACTAACCCTAGATGATTTTGATATAGAGGTTGTTTTGAAGTAGAGGGTTTTTGGCTATTTATTAGGGATGGAGTATTAAAGAGGTAGGAGAAGAGTGACTGTATATGCACAATGTAGGTTACATCCTGTTGTAATTGAAAATACTAAAGATAATAGTATGAAGATTAAATCCATTACGGTCTGTATCAGTGGATAAAAGGGAAAAGCTATTTAGTGGGAATTTCTTACAGATCACCAAATGATGCTGATGTAATAATTGAGAATCTCTACAATGCGATTAAGATATAAATTGTTAATGAAGTAATAATTTTGGACGATTCTAATTTTAGGCATATATATTGGGAACTGCTAGGGTCAAACCATGAAGACAAATGTTTTGGAATCTTTTCAGGATTACTTTATTTACCAAATAGTCAAGGAACCTATCAGAAACAATGCTATTTTACATTTATTGTTAATTTCAAATATGGAAATGATCAAGAGTGTTGGAGCTAGAGAACATCTCGATGCAAATGATAATTGGTTTATTAGGTTTAATGTTTTGGTACAAATGGAGATAAATGATAAAGATATTTTGGTTACAAGTTTCAAAAAATGTTTTGAGAAGATGCAACAAGAATTATCTGTTGTTAATTGGTCATGCAAGTTATGTGGCGACACTGCCCAAATGTGGAATATTTTTAAAGATAATTTTTCAATATTCATGTTAAATATATTCCTCAGAGAAAGAAAGGGGTAGCCGGAGGTAAAAAAAAAGAACAAGTTGGCTCAGAAAGGGTTTAAGAGATAAACTCGAAGAAAAGCATAATAAATTGACTTGTATGACAAGAGTTTCACAGGATTATAGAAGATAAAAAAATCGTGAAACACGAAATTAGAACATCGGAAAGGATGTGTGATAAAATACTGGCTGGAAATTTAAAAATTAACAGTAAAGATTTCTTTACGTACATAAAGAGTAAACAAAATGTAAGAATGCTGTTAGTTCGGGCCCTTCAAGGGTGATATAGAAAGCTTAGTATATCGTGATTATGAGATGGCTGGGTTACTAAAATTTGTTTTTCTTCGATTTTTATTTACGAATATTTAAGCAGTATTCTACGTTTTGAACAATTGATTAATGTAAACGAGTTTGAACTATTTTACTGAATTAATTTTGAACTGGTTAAGAAAAACATTAGAAGATTAAAGAAATGATAAGACTCCTAAGTCAGATAACATTTCCCTAATGGTTTTGAGGGAGGTTAAAGATTGGATAGGTGGGACATTTACTACTATTTTTTATCAGTTCTTAAACAGTTGTCAAAAAACAGAGGATTGCAAGTTAGCTAAGGTATATTCTCTTTTCAAGAGAGGTAATACAAATTGTCTCATTGAATGTAGACCCATTATTTTTACATCAGTTGTGGGAAAATATTTGTAAATTATATAAAAAGAGAAAATAAATGGGATATGAGTTTTAATTATGGAAAACAAAAATATTACATGTGAGTATTTATAATATTATTATAAGTATAGTTTGAATGGGAACGACCTTATCAATATCATGAAAGAAAAGGAGCGTGGTTTAGTGATTGATCAGTCTCCCTCTAAGTAGTGAGATGTTGCTTGTGATAGGGCAAATAAAAATTTAAATTGTAGCTACAGAAATATTGAACATAAGTCTAAAGAGGTTATGATTTCATTGAACTTGTCACAAGTTTGGTAAGATTTGGAATATTGGAATATTGGGATCCTTACCTTAAGAAAGACATTGAATTGTTGGAAATGGTTCACAGAAGCGTTACTAGTACAGTGTCTGAGATGAAGGGAATTGTCATACGAGGAGATATTAAATCTTCTGAAATTGTTTTATCTTGCTAAAAGAAGAGTTATGGTAGATCTGATTGAAATATGGTACACAAATATAAGTTTTGACAGAGTAGAAGTCATATTCAGCTCACACAGTTTCAATTTTCCAAGGGAGTAGTTGGCGTTTGAAATGGGTTACCTTCAGATGCTCAACGGCTGACTATAATTCTTAAACTTGTTTTAATTTAGTTTAGAGAATGAAACAGTTAAGATGGACAAATAGGCTGCATGCTGTTCCAAAAAGTTAATTCGGTAAACGTGTCATGTTGTGTATGACACCATCTCTCCATCTGATTCCTACATACATCTGACTGCGTATTGCACAAGAGCCGTAGTAACTAGTTATGGATATTATATTTTGTTTTTCATAACTATTACATAAAGTTAGAAGTTGCATGGAAAAAACTAAAAATATAATAAAAGTTCGGTCATACAAAAATATTTTCAATGAACAACAGTTAACTAGAGTTTATAATTTTTGTTATAATTTGAGTAGAAAGTTTCTGTATGCAATGTTCCACATAACCTTTGTTGTTTTTTACTGTTTATGTTGTTTTCAACAGTGATTTATCTTTAAAGCGCTGCCAACCACGTAAGATCTGTTGGTAAAGACAGTTACATTGTTTAATTATTCTGGTTGTAGGGACTGAAACCCTTTAGTCTCAGTAAAACTTTATACAGAACTTAAATCTCTCATCGATTGATTCATCTATAGCTATTCTGCGGGTATGATTCAGTTTATTGACCAATAAAATTTAGTAACACACATATAATAAAGAATAAGAATAGAATTTAAGTTTATTTTACATCCGTTGTTTCTCAGTATTAATCTGTACATATGTATATATGCTACGACTTAAAGATTAATACTGAGAAACAATGATGTAAAATAAAATTTTGTAATACACATATAATACAGTAAATATAGAATTTAAGTTTATTTTACAAAAGTGTGTTTAATAATAAAAACGCTGGCGATGGTCGATGAACTTTTTTCTGTATTGTTAGTTGTTATTCCGTTTTGATCGAGGTAGTATTTTCAACAGTACTTTGTTTTTCTTCATTGTTAGGTGGTCTACCTCGTCGATGTCTTTTTCTTTTACATTTATCTTGTCAACCTCTATAATCTCATCGCCTACGTCGAGAAGCCCAGAGAGAAAAATCGATGATTCACAATCTCTCATCCGGGTTACAAATGTTCCTGAAACCAACAAAACGATACATATATATATATATATATGAATAGTAAAATATTTGTAGTGAATTTGCATTGTTATTGCATTTTACCTACCCAACTAAAATTCATCCACTAGTATCTAATTTGATTTGTTCGACTATGCTTGTCGAAATACATGAAAAATTAGATTGCGTTTTTTCTACAGGTAAGGATTTCCCAAACTAACAACTCAATGTTTTTAATATATTAATCATATATCAGTTATCCTGAAATTTATTCAACTATATTTGGCAGAAAAACAAGTAATAACTCATTGTGGCTTAAAGCAACATCAAATAAATTAAAAACATGCGAAACAGCGAATTACAATTATATAGGCGTAATTATCCCATTTCTTTTAATGAGGTTTGTTGTATAACTGTTAGTATTACAACGTGTCCTGGAGCAAATGGGTCATTATTAAACATGCTCAATTTCGCATCCTTTTTCCCTGACTTATATCTTAAATCACAGACATTTTTTCAGGCTTTTAACTACTGAAGAGAGGCAATACACAAGGTCATATCGAATAATTTTATGTTTTTTTCCTGTTGAAAGTGCTAAGTGGACAGGGCTTGACCTTAGAGTTAGCAGAAAAGGAAAGTGGACCCGCGTGTATAAAAGTTCATATCTCACCGCCATAAGAAGATACTTCAATCTTTAAGGCTGTGGGTATGCTTTGAGAATGAAAGTCAAATCACACTTATTCGGTTAGAAAATAACGTTTTAAGAGTGGGATTGCTTATTTGGATTAAAGAACAGATACACAATGGGTTATCTGTGCTCGACCCATCACGAATATCAAAACCCAAACTTAAGTCCACAAGCACACCGATGCCATTCTTGGGTGCAGTAGTTGTTGGTGAGTGTAATTCCGTGAATAACTCCCATCTACGTTATCAGTTATCTGCGCTATGTCCACCATAGCTATTTTCCAAACATTATTTTGAAACCTTCTTCCTTTATCCCAAAAGGAACAACTGGTAAAGGTAAATTGTAAAAAGTTCAGATGAGATCGTTTCAGTCACGATATAAAACATTTAATCTATATATCATTTCAAAATCAGTTAATACAGGTGATTTTTACTTTCTCCTGAAATAAAAAAATAACTAATTGATAAAATATTATGTTGCGCTGAAACAAGCTTCGTCTTGATATTTAGTTATGAATTTGCTCGACCACATAATTTATTTCAAAATACAATAACAACAACTTCGACATGAAGTAAATCATCACTTTTAATAACTACATCGTTTGAACCTTTAACATGGTACCATCATCAGTTAAAATTGTTGTAATTCTATTTTCAAATTAACGGTTACTTTATTTTATTTAAGTTTATGTCATGATAATTGTCAGGACAATATTGTTTCCCCTACAATGAATTAACCTGAAAATAACAAATAATCCTTTCATTTTTGGTTAGATTTGCACCGATGAAATATATTCAAAAAATTGATGCTTACTGAAGGGTCCTCTAATGTGTTTTGTTTCAAGGGTAGATAAAAACAAAATGAAGAGTAACAAATATTTTTATTTCTTGTTTTCAAGTTCACGTGTCATAATGCATGTTATAGAGTGCATAATTATTCTCATGATTCATGGCATGTGCACGTTTTACTAATATCACGGCAATACAAATCATAATGTTAAGTCTCATTCATATTACATCATCGTTTGTTTATTTTTTATTAATTTCGTGCAAAGCTACTCGAGGGCTATCAGCACTAGCAGTCTCTAATTTAGTAGTGTAAGATAGCAGCTAGTCATCACCACCCACTGCCAACTCTTGGGCTACTCTTTTACCAACGAATAGTGGGATTTACCGTCACATTATAACGTCCCCACCGCTGAAAGGGCGAGCATGTTTGGTGCGACGGGGATTCGAACCCGTGACCCTCAGGTTACAAGTCGCACGCCTTAACACGCCTGGCCATGCTGGACCATGACATAATTTTAGTGCCTTCAGACTGATAAACAAACAGAGAAGAAAACAACTGTACGGCGGTGCAAATGATAACAACAGGTAATATTTCTAGGCGGTCTTGGACCTCCTTTGCGAAAATAGTAATAAGAAAAGAAACGATATTCTGGTACAAACAAGAGGATGCTTACCTTTGCTGTTTCCGACCTTTCTCCGAGCGGTAAAAAATCCGTAGGGCTTATGTGGAGGTTTTGTTACTTCCACAACACGTGTTTCATCCGAGAGAAACTGAACGAATCGACCACACGTGTAGTCGGAAAGAGGTAGGGAATTGTTTTCAGATTCCTCAGACGTAGAGTGACTGAAATGTGGTGTAATACGTCATGTGAATAAATAAGTTAATGTACAGGTTGATATTTTCCTTTTATATTAACATGGATTAACAATTCCATTAACTATTAACCAATAGTGTTGATACAGACGGTGAAATGAAGACTTACTCTGTTCAAACGCTCAGTTAAAGTAAAAACCAACACTGCTGAAGCAGACCGTGAAATTGATGACTTACTCTATTGAAACAGTCATTGAAAGTGAAAATCAGTTGTGTTAAAAGAGACACTGTTGAAACACACAGTCAAGTTAAATACCAACACTGTTCAAAACAGACATTGAAACTGAAAACCAGCACTGCTGAAACTCACTGTGGTATTGAAGATCTCCGCTGTTGAACCAGACCATGAAATTGAAGGCCGACACTACTGAAACAGTCATTGAAAGTGAAGACCAACACTGTTGAAACACAGTGAGATTGAACACCAACACCGTGCAAACCATCAGTGAAAACGAAGACCAATAGTGTTGATAAAGTTAATAAAATGGAAGACGTACACTGTTGAAACATGCAGTGCAAGTGAAGACCAACACTGTTGACACATACCGTGAAATTGAAGACCAGTGGTGTTAAATTATAGTGAAAGTGAAGATCAACACTGTTGTAGCAGACTGAAAATTAAGACTACACTGTTGAAACAGAGTGAAATTGAAGACCATTAGTATTGAAACACACAGTGAAAGAGAAGAACAATAGTGTTAAAACAGACATTGAAATTGAAGACCAGTAGTGTTGAAACAGACAGTGAAAGGTATGACCAACATTGTGAAAACAAACAAACTGAAGACTGGTAGTGTTTACCCAGAAGTTAAAGTGAAGACCAACAGTGTAGAAACAGTCAATGAAAGTGAAGGTCAACAGTGGTGATACAGTCAGTGAAACTGAAGACTAATAGTGTTTAAACAGTCAGATAAAATGAATTTAAGCACTGTAGAAACAGTCATTGAATGCTAAGATCCATACTGGTGAAACGGAGAGTGAAATTGAAGACCTACACTCTTGAAATAGATTGACATTGAACACCAACACTGTTCAAACAGTCAGAGAAACCAAAGACCAATAGTATTGATACATACGGTGAGATTGAAGACTTACTCCGTTCAAACACTCAGTTAAAGTAAAGACCAACACTGTTTTTCTCCCCCGTATTGGAGAAGCTTCCACACCTTTCTTAATGGATTGTTTGGTACTTTAATATATTTCTGTATTATCGTTCAGTGCTGGAGATGGGTTATAACCAAGACCTGACTTTGCTGAGTTGTAGTTGATAGACGATAACTGGCTCGATCTTTCAGTGAGGCATCGATAAAGTTGCTTTTCGCTTGTCATGGAATCAGCGAGCTCTTGACACCAATAATTCATACAGTATTTTAGAAATGCTCGCTGAATAGATAAGACTGCTCTTCAGGCACAAACACAAATCCTTTCTAACATTTCTACTTGTTTATCCTGAAGTCTTGTGAAAGTTCATACATGAGAGGAGAAGTTTGAAATTTGACAGACTTGTCAAGGTTTCAACAACATATGTGCTGATACACAAATACACATAAACACATGTATTACATTATACAAAACTATGACACTTAACAATACAGCAGTCAAAAACTTAATTATAACCATAGACAACTGCATTCGTTATTTGTCCTTAAGCTGACTGTGTCAGACTTTCCTCATGCGAAAACAAATCTTGATAGAACTATCAAGTTATAAACACGATGTTACAATCAAACTATTACTGATGTGAAACATTAAATAGTCACTCAATCATAATTTGATAATGTCATACACATGTACGTGTCACAGTTGTACAAAATGTTGCTTGTCACAGAAATAAGGAGAAAAGATAAATTTCTATAAGACAGTATCCCGCTATTAATAGATAGACACCCTTTGTAATTACTTGTTTTGAAAGTGATTTAGTACACCTTTTTTATGTGCGCTAACATTTGATATTATTCTAATAACCAACAGCTACATTTTTTAATGTTGTTTACAAAACTTCCTGTGCAACCTGATAACTATCGTAACTTTCTTCTAATTGGTGGATTCAATCTTATTTAAGTGATTTTGAAAATTCGAAAACGTAAAAGTGGAAACACAAGCATCAATAACTCTTTATGTTAAAGATCAAAAGTCACCATTCATAACCAGGGCTGAATTAAGGGCAACTGATGCCCTAAGCACATCCCAACAATGGTGCTCCCTCGGATCCTCCATTGCTTAACTGACAAGACATTAAGACTCAATAAGTAGTGAAAGTGAAATAAAAGTTTGAAAATTTATAACCGTTCTTCAGTTTTCTTCCAAGTCAGAACCCACGACTATATTAAATAAAAACTTGTTTATTTATTTAACAGATTGGACATAGGTCAAAATCAAGCAATGGCTGAGACCTTTTATTTAGAAATGATGAGGGAAATCACTTCTCTGATTAATGTTGATTTTAAGAACTATTTTTACTATATATTTGTTTCACTCTGAGTTAACAATTTCTCACTTTGAACTTAAAACCTTGTAAGCAAATTATCTACTTATACCTTAATATTTATTAAAATTTTAAAAAGTTTTCTTCTATATTTTTTAATCCCAAAGTCTTTGATCAAGTTCTTAAAACTAATTTGGCGTAACAAATCTGCTTCTATACTCAGCAGAGACAATGAAGGCATTTAGCCTGTCTTGTCGCATAGTTATTCTGTTGGGATTTTTAATATGCTTGACTTGAGAAAATGAATGCTTAGCTGTGCAATTTGTGACCATTAATGTTAAAAATATACGTAATGCAATGTATACGTTTGGAAACGAACACTCAATTTTGTCTTCCGAAATTATTTTATAAAGTTCAGCATGACTGAATCTTGTATTTACAGTTTTTGTTGCACTAAACTTATGGCACACATATGAGTGAAACTGCTGAAGCTCGGCAGAGATATTAGTGTCCAAGTCCTCTGGGTATCAATTAGATTTTGGGAATACTGAGAGTACCTTTCAGTGTCAGCAGATGAAGTGACGTCATTTGGCACATCTTTTTGGAAAGAAAATCTGTTTGCTATTTCTTTGTACACCTCTCCTCTCCTTCTCATCTGGGTTTCTAGTTTGTCAACAATTGTGTAGAAGGTGATGATACAAAATTTATCTCTGGCATTCAGATCTACCTCTTGTGAATCTCCGTCATTGAGTACCTTCTTTCTGACGTGTTTGTGAGTTTGAGCTGCATTGTAATCAACATATGGTAATATTTCCTTTACAACTGCTTCAAATCTTTCAGTCATCCCTTAAAGTGCGTATCTGGTCAGCTAATGATCCGTACAGATCTGCACGTATTTTTAAGTTCAAATCCTCATTTTGCAGAGCTTGACTTGCTTTATGAAACTTTTACAAAATCTCATCCCATATGATCAACATAAAAACAAATTATAGCTCTTGCATCTTATTTGTAATATTGTATGCTTTTCTTCTAGTGTCTCCCTTTTGTGACTGGTCTTCAACTAGACTTATACAGCTTCCAAAATCTTAAATAAAGGCTTCAAAATTGCTGTTGTTTCCATAAATGTGCCTCCCATCTGGTATCAGATAGGGATTTTAACACACATTCAAGACAAGCTTTAAGAATTTTCCACCGGCTGGGCGAGGCTGAAAGAAATGTATTGCAGAGAACAAACTAACTGCCACTTGACAGTAGTCAACAGCACTTCGGCCTACCAGATTTAGTGAATGGGCTACACAGAGCACATATATGGTAAACTTATTTTCTTCTAAAATATTTTGCTGCATCCCCTTATTATGCCCAGACATGTTACCAGCATTGTCGTAAGACTGATCCTTACATTTTGAAAAATTAAGTTTGCAAACTTCATGCAAGTACTGCAATACCTGTTTTGTCAATTCCTCACTGGTATGGCTTTTCAGTTCCAGAAAGGTTAAAAAGCGTTCAATAAGCTGCCCATCTTTTAAGTATCGAAGTACAACACTGATCTATATGTGATAGATCTGGCATCGAGTCAAATGACAAGCTAAAATAACCAGAAGAATTTACTTCATCAACAAAGAATGCATGGACCTTCTGAGCCATTGGTTCAATGAGTTCTTCACAGGTGGTTTTGGACAAGTAAGAGGGATTTATTTTACCAGAATTTCCATATTTCGAAATATACTCAACTAAAAATGGTCCAAACTGACTTACGAGATCAAGCAGCCCTAAAAAATTCCCATTTTGCAGTGAACCAAATTTTTCATCTGTTCCTCAAAAAGCCAGGCCACATTCAGCTAATGTACGAATAACAGCTATTAGACGCTCTAAGACATGCTCCCAGTAATTGCACTCTTCTTTAATTTGTTTTTCCAACTCTTCTCGCAAGCCTAAACATTGTCTGCGATTTAATATATTAGTATAGTCTAAGTGAGTAGTACTTCCTTCATAACGATCAATTACAGTAGTATTTTGCCAGTCTGTTTCAACAAAACGAGAGGAAAATTTAGGGCCAAAAAGATTACAAACAAAGCTGTAAATTTACCTGCTGATGGTGAATACAATAACTACTCTCTTGTGTTGCTCACCATTGGCTTTTACCACAAAGAAATGTTTTTGCGAACAGCATACTTTTGGTTTGCCGCTATTGAAAGTCTGGCAAGATTTGCCAAATGGCCCATTGTGGTGTTGACAATCAGTGGCTCCACAAACAATCCAATAAGCCACATCATCAGCAGAGAAATCGAGCCACAACCCTGGATCTTTTGCTTCAGTTTCTTCATCTTTTGTAGACTGGAGCATTTTACCATAGTCAGTAGAATTTCATTTTCAGCAATTATTTCAACTTCAGACTGTCTTGTAGAGCAACTTGCATCAACATTAACACTAGAGATATCAGGAGAATTTACAGGCAAAGTGAGATCATTTGTGAGACTTGTGCCAGTTGAGCCAACCTGTGACATCTCAACGTCATCATTATGTTCTGACCTTGAAGTGAACAAAGAGTACTTGTAGGTGTGAAGCTTGGTTCAACTTCAATCTTGTTGGAGACAGATGCAATGTAAGTGACTTCTGATGGCAGAGATAAGTTGTGATTTGGAAAATCATGTTGTGTAAGTAGTGTGAAAAAAGTAGTCAGCTTTTCAGTCTTGACCACTAAAACCAAAGCCTTTTGTTGGTTCTTTTTTGCCAATTTTCTGTAGTTATTAGGTGGTCTGAAAAACATTCCACGTTGTTAATGATGGACTTTTGTCGTACTCGAAAAAAATAATTAGCAACTTTGAAATTTTCTTGTAACCTTCTTCTGATCAATGTTTCTTTACCACTTTATCCATGACTTGTTTAGAAAGTTTCTTGATCTTCACAATGTGAGTTGTGGCTTGAACAGATGATGCTTTTATTCTGATGTCCTTGCGTAGCTTTGCGCAAAATTAAAAAAAACAAACAAAGTAGAATGTGCTTCAGACCGCATCATAACTACAGAGATCATACGGCCATTTTAAATTAAGATGTCACTATGAAGCTAACAGTGAATTTGAAAGATGTGCAAAATTCCATTTATGATACGAGATTTAGTGTTCATACATCGACAATATCCCGGTTCTTACACAAACTGACCTGATGGGCAAGTGGCAAGAAAGAAGCTGTTACTGAAAAGAACCATTTGAAATCTAGTACTGAGTTTGTAGCAAAGCATGTAAATGATATTGAAAACATGTCGCGGGTTTTGCTTTTTTTCTTTGGTCAGGCAAGACACAAATTGAGTCTTTTTTTTTATTTAAATTAAAAGCATTACGTCTAGAGCAAGCACAACACAGCACATCGTCCTTTCAACACCATCCCAACTGTCAAGCATGGTGGCAGCAGAATGTAATGAAGGGGATGCAGGAACTGAAAAGTTTGTCAGGATTGAGATAAATATTTGTTTGGTCAAGTTAATCATAAAGATATACAATAGGCTATCTGTTCTCTGCCCACCACTCAGGTATCACAACCCGGTTTCTAGTGGTGTAAGTCCCCAGACTTACCTCTGTGCTACTGAGGAGGGTAAGAAATAAATGATGCAATGTACAGAAAAATTCTAGAATAAAAACCTGCTTAAGTCAGCAAAGAATCTCAAACTAGGTCAAAAATTTACATTTCAGGACAATGACCTGAAGCACAAGATAAAAGCCACACTGGAGCGGTTTCAAAAGAAGAATGTGAATGTTCTGGAATAATCCAGTTAAAATTTTGACTTCAATCCAATAGAAGATGTTTGGTGAGACTTAAATATTACTTTCCATCAATATTTCCCAACGAAACTGTCAAAACATCTTGTATTGCAAAGCTGGCAGAGGATTATCCAGAAATGCTCACATAGTACTTCTACAAAGTACTAACTGAAGGGGCTTAATACTTATGCAAACAGCAAATTTCAGTTTATATATATATTCAATGTAGGTGCTGCTCCCATTATACCTCCTTCCTAATTTAGCAGTGTAAAATTAGAGGGAAGGCAGCCAGCCATCACCACACACCGTCAATTCTTCAGGTACTCTTTCACCAACTCATAGTGCAATTGACCGCAACATTATAACGCCCCACAGCTGAAAAGGAGAGCATGTTTGATGCGAAGGGGATTTAAACCCGCGACCCTTAGATTATAAGTCGAGCGCCCTAACCACCTGGCCATGCCAGAAAGTCTTACTATTGATAATGTTACTTGAGGCGGTCAGTGTTACAAAGGACAATATTTCTATTGTTTTGTAGGATTTTAATGCACCTTCTCTTCCTATTTTACAAGTAAAACATTATAAAACTATGTTCATAACTTTCTGTAGGAAACTTAACAGATTATGTTTCTTGCTGATTGAAAAGTATTTGCATCTAGGCTAAAAGCTTGATGAACCCTGATTGCCAAAAGTGATCATATACAACTTTACATAAGTAACACTTACCATTGTTTTCTGTTATATGTTTGCCATCAAACGATTTTGAGACCAAATAACCTGTTTCACACACACAAATAGTGTGGGCTATTTCAACATATTACCGAAGCATATCAGCTGAAGGCAAGTTCAGATAGCTTTGACCCATGTATTCGCCTTAGGCTAAAGCAAGTAAATTCACAGAAAACCAGAAGTTATATTTCTGTATCTTTCAAAATTTCACTATGTGTACAATATATTATTTAACCTTATTGGTCTTCTAAAGTATAAAACACGTATTTTTCAAATAACCATATCCAAAAACAGTTGACAATCATGACTGGTTTTTAGTTATAAATCAAGTGGTTATTATTCAACTATTTCAAAATAGATATTTCCTTGCCTAGAATTTGAAATTGTTGCAGTTGCATGAATTATCTTTTCACTTAAGAATTTTATAAATGACATTGTGAAATTGGTTTGTGTCATTTTGAGTTTCATTTTATGTTAGATTATTGCAGAGAAGCTTGTCTGTTAATTTTGTAGAATAATTGGAATTATTTCTAAAAAGAAACTACAGTAGGTGGACAACACTTCATATGAGAAAATGTAACTAAAATAATAAAAGTTCAGGTATTTACGAAAGCCGGTGTTAAAATATGATTTGAGATCATATTTGAACAGGTCTCGTCGAATGCGTTCTAAAAACATATAGTTTTACACACTTTTCTGTTATGAAATAAAAGATATAACAAGTTAACAACATTTTCGGGGGGGGACATATTTTTTGCATGGATATCATTAAACTGATTTCTGGATTCCAGTAATTTGGTCAATGTGAATCTCCCCAAGATTTGACAGACATCACTCGCTATCCACCTGACAGAATATTGTGATACCAACACCATCTTGCTTTATTTGCTTAAAATTGTTTTTATTTCATAGATTCATTTTACCAGCTTAATGATTTCCTATGCAGTGTTAAAAACAACTTTTATAATAACAGCTTGCTACAGATGTCCTTACAGGCAAGGTTTGCTCCCCGCTAGTACAGAGATAAGTTTACGGATTTACAACGCTAAAATCAGGGGTTCGATTCACCTCGGTGGGCTCAGCAGATATCCCGATGTGGCTTTGCTATAAGAAAAACACACACACACAGGCAAGCTTTAACACATGACCATAACAATAAGTATAAATTGCCCTCCTCCCAACTTTATTGACCTGTGCTGCCATACCATCGAAGCCTTTTCATCATAACAATGACTTCGGAATGAAGGAACAGATGTATCATTCCTGTAAAATACATATCCAAGTGTTTGTAGTATTGTCTCTGTTAACGTATGAGGTATTATATAAAAGTTCAAAAATGCTTCTATGGCTCGAAAAGTGACGTCGACATATCTAACAGTGTCTATTGTTTTAACAATTATGATTCAAAGTTTACCAGATGATTTTTAATATCTTAGATGGATGACGTCACAAATAATCTGATGAACCATGACTTTTAGCAGTTAATTTCGAATACGGCCCGGCATGGCTAGATGGGGTAAGGCGTTTGACTCGTAATCTGAGGGTCGCAGGATCGAATCCCCATCGCACCAAACATGCTCGCCCTTTCAGCCGTGGGGGCGTTATAGTGTTGCGGTAAGTCCAACTATTCGTTGGTAAAAGAGTAGCCAAAGAGTTGGCGGTGGGTGATGATAACTAGCTGCCTTCCCTCTTGTCTTACACGGCTAAATTAGAGACGGCTAGCGCAGATAGCTCTTGTGTAGCTTTGAGCGAAATTCAAATAAACAAACATCTCGAATATCAGGTCTTGTATGCTTTTCGTGTTTTTTTTTCTTCTTTTACAGTTCTTAAAACACTGGGTCCCTATTGCTACATATTATAATTTATTTCTGACAAGTATCCGATTTATTATGTTACGTACGTTACACATTACTATTTCAAATAACCAGTCATTTTAATTTGAATTTAGTAGTTAATTAAATATTCATATGCATTAAATTTATGTTAC
Organism: Tachypleus tridentatus; assembly: GCF_004210375.1. Taxonomy (NCBI): domain Eukaryota; kingdom Metazoa; phylum Arthropoda; class Merostomata; order Xiphosura; family Limulidae; genus Tachypleus; species Tachypleus tridentatus. Next base: position 14,448,879 of record NW_027467782.1, on the reverse strand, counting down.
TTTTCAACAAGATTGATACACACAGTTTTCTTTCTTAATACAAAAATATTTTAATATACAAGTAATAATACAATTTATAATAACTGTTATTACAAATAATGATTTATATACAAATGTTTTACAAAGTTACAAACAATATTGAGGCTTCTATCTGGTCTGGAACTGAATATTTCATCGACAGTTTACGATGAACAGATTAATTTCGAGTTGGTATCGGTACAGTTAACTTAACGAGGAATTAGCTAGCTCTTCAATAATCACACCAAAGTTATATAATGTCTTCGTGGAAATATTAACGTTCGATGGCATTCCTCTGAAGTTAAACGGCTTGTAAATTTCGAAATCTATAAATTTCATGGTCAAATATCTGTAGTTTTCCGATTAATAAGCGTTAATCACAGTTACAGCTTCCGAGGTTTATAGTCTACCAGTTGTAGCAAACTAAGATTATATACTTTCTCTTCGCGTATTGCGTTGACTATCTTTTATAAGCTTGAGAGGAGAATTGCTAGAAACTTTAGCTAAAATAACAATGCTGGCGATCACTATTATTTTACATATTCACGTAATACATTGTTGATTCTTACACTCAAAAACCTTCTACAAATTTAATGAATAGGCGGGAATTTTGCAATATAAATTTAACAGTATAAGTTTTATGCGTTTTAAATATATATTTAACTGAAAAAGCATCGATATGAAAATAAATATGCAACAGTTAATCCGTCATAGTATTGTTTGTTTCTTAATTTCGCGCAAAGCTACACGAGGGCTATCTACGCTAACCGTTCCTAATTTAGCAGTGTAAAACCAAAGAGAAGACAGTTACTCATCACCATCCACCGCCAACTTTTGGGCTACTCTTTTTACCAATTAATAGTGGGATTAACCGTCATATTATAACGCCTCCACGGTTGAAAGGACGAGCACATTTGGTGTGACGAGGATTCATATCGCTAGGAAACCGGGTTTTGATACCCGTTGTAGGTAGAGTACAGCTAGCCAATTGTGTGGCTTAATGCTTAATTCCAAAAATAATATCAATTTTCTTTTATTATATGTATCTCCCCACTAGAAGCATAAAATTGCTATTCAGGCTATAAATAAAGAGCACTAAACAGTGGGGTGGGTAACCTATTTTTTCAATAGCTTTTCCATCTAAACAAGTAACTTGTGTATAAATACAACTGCTTATACACATTGCTAGGAATACAGAATAGAATACGAGTTGAATAATTATGTAGTTTGTAAGTTATTGACTTGTCGTATCTATTGTTGCTAAATTGTAATCTCTCCTCTTATTGATTGTTCTCTGTAAGTTTCATTGTTTTTGTAACTCTGAATTGTTAATAAACAATGTTTCTGGTCTTATGTTTTTTCTCGGCCTTAAAGTTTCTATTCACTTCAACATGAGGAAGATGAAACATTTCTGGTCTGGCTTATCGGCTTCTCTTCTCGCTTGTTCTCGAGAACCCAGTAAAGGAAATAAAGAACACGAAAAACATAGTAATGTCTCCTGAGTTTTATTTATTGCACAATCCAATGAAGAAGCGAAGAGAAACTTCAATTAAATTCTGACTACATACCAGGATTTGATTTGATTGGATGTTTAGCCGCAGTTTTCTGTAACGAGAGCAGATGGAAATGTTTACACGTTCCTCCTGGAGGGATGTTGGTCCGTCTGTTAACTGTAAGACAAATTTTACATTTTGATAGACTGAAGCACATTTGGGGCAAAACTTCTTGATTAAGGGCACAATGACTTGTCATTAGAGGCAGGAAGACTTTGAAACTGCATCTTTTCGATTATCCAAAACAGTAACCATTAAACAATGACACCCTTGAAAAGTACGATAAAAAATAAAAATGCATTCAATAAGAAGACCTGTTTTCACCCTTAGGCCTTAAATCCTTTTCTTTTATATATGAAAAATTAATTGCATTTTATTTGAAGGTCTTATTTAAATGTTAACGCAATCTTGTTTCTCCAAATATGTGAGAAGTGGCGCCACGAGTGGTTGATTTTAAATGACTTTGAAAAAAAAATTTACAGAAACAGTTTAACGATTGCATACGTTCATAGGATAAGTGGCTGATGAAACTGGAATTCTATATGACCACACACCTTTCTAGTTTTCTGAAGCAGTTGCCTTTGATCTTGCAGCCCATCTATCTTCCTCAGATTTTTACTTTAACTATTGTTACCATATGTATGACTGGATTCAGAGGTTTATATCACTACGGTCGATAGCTCTCATACCTAATCGTTAATACCTTACCACCAAAAAGTACAGCCAAGTAAATATTCAATGGTTAGATTATCTACAAAAACCCAGTGAAGTAAATATACCACATGTTCATAACTGTGAAGAGAAACAAATCTTGAATTATAGACTAGAATGTTTCTGCATGGAATAAAATATGATACACGAGTTTTGCGGGTGCCACTAACATGGCTGTAATAAATGTTATGACATTGACACAAAGAATGTTGTCCTAAATGCACCCACGTGGTTTATTTGAAATCGTATATTTGATAAATATAAACTATGGAAAACTTTAGGATAAGAGGTCATAACAATATTGGATATAATGTTTAAGAAAATGAAGTCTAATTATACAGATTTAATGAATTTCTTTAGGGACGAGGCAGTACTTTCATGCCTTGATCTACCAGGTGCCTTTTATGGAGGGAGAGACAACGTGACAAGAGCTTTATGAAATATTTAATGCAACAGAAAACAATTTTAAGATCAAGAAATCGATATAAGATATGACGAATACACGGGACGATATACACTCGTTGCCTTTGATCTTACAGCCCATCTATCTTCCTCAGATTTTTACTTTAACTTGGTGTAACATGGAAATTTACAAATTGAAATATTATAAATGTTCTAAGATATGCAGAATTTCATTCAGTTTTAGAAGTCTGTATGTCTAGAAACATTGTATCCGATATGTAAAAGCTATGAAATTAGAAATATATTTCATACTCACACAAGATTCATGTACATAAAAAAGTTTGAGGGCATATATTTACCAGTGATTACCAACCTGACCATGCAGAAAAACAGTTATAATCGTCAACCTGGATCCGAGCCATAAATCCAGTAGTCACTACTGGGTTTATGTTTACTTTCGATGAAATCAAAAATAGAGTATTTTAACCCATCAGGATAACCTCCATATAATATAAAAATCTTCGTGAAGAAGAACTGTGAAAGGTGAACTTACAACCAAGACGTACTGTAGTTCTCAGAGTATTGACAATATTGTATATACTATGTTTATTATTGTGGTCGACGCGTTGAAACAGAAACCACTGTCTAAATTTGGATCCCACAGATATAATAACGATATTTTTCATGATTTTCTTGTGAAACGTTGTCATGTGAATACGTCCTTAATAGCTGTTTTTTAAACATTAGTGTTAACAATAGACTACGGGTATTTGGTACTGAATATTTATTGTCAGACCATAATTATAAATACAGTGGTTCAGACCATTGTAGGAGTTAAGTGTTCACAGCTGTTACATGTATTGAGTACAATATGTGTGTTTTATATTGGAACTTGAGACTATCATATACTTTAAGATAACTAGTGATGAACATGTGCAAGTTATATGTAGCGTTTCTAGGTTGGAGAAGAAATTAGAGGCCATCTTAATAAAGTTAAGGAAATAGATAAAGAGAAATGACAGCAGGATTTTAGGAGGAGCTTAAGTTTTGCATGCAAGGGATAAATCAACTAACAGTAACTTTCAGGAAGGTAAAACGAACAGTATCAAAGTAAAACGTAATGAAGTTAGTTACAATGTGCCAATTATGTTAAATCTGAAGATGAGGAACTATTGGATGGAAGAAAAACTAAAGGAGGATATAGTTATAGGTGATTCTTTGAATAGACATGTGTGTACAATAACCAGTGTGTTAAGGAAGGAGAAGAGAGTAAGATTATGCTACCCAGTGACACACATGGAGGATATAAGTGACAGATCAGACAATGTAAAGAGAAACAAACGAGACATCAAACAAGAGGAGGCTGAAGAAGAAGAAGAAAAAGGACATGGTGAGTATAGTTTCTGACAATTCTACTAACCCCAACCTTAACGACGCTACTAATAGTACTAAAAAATCAAAGTGTTAGTAACGTAACCCATGTTAATGACGACAAAGCCACTTGCTCTGACGAAAATAACTTGAATACTAACAACACCACTATCGCCACTAATTCTAAGAACACCATCACTGTCACACAAACACACAATTCTCCTAACTACAGAATCCCAACTCTGTTCATCGAAGGAGTAAACAACACAACACGCATTCCACAGATTGTCAAACAACTGAGGGCCTATTACCCGGGCATTCAGTTTAAAGACATTAAACGTCTTCCTAATGGAAGAATTATGCTTAAATGTTCCGAACCGCAAGAGTTTGCACATATTTTGGCCCACTGGCCCAAGGATGCCTTTGGGGTTCAAGCCACTATCACTACACCAAAAACCAACACACCAAAACTAACAGTCATAATCAGAGGTGTCGATTTCGACATCGAAGATCATGAAATCACTGACGAACTAATAACTCAAGGCTTTGACATTGCATCATCAAACAGAATTATCTCATTCAGAACGAAACAAAAAACGCCACTGATCAAGGTAACCGTCAACAAAAAAGACGATCAGGACAAATTATTAAAAAACGGTTGCTTTTTATTTTTCAAAAGACACACGACCGAACCGGAAAAAACTAATTGTATGGTCAAGGACAGATGTGTTAGATGTGGCGGATCTCACGAGGTCGCTCAGTGTCCTAACGAGCGTAACCAAGTGAGATGCGCTAACTGTCAGGGCCCCCACGCAGCCAGTTACAAAGGCTGCCCCAAATACGCAACAGATTCCTTTTCAAAACCACGAACGATAATAATCAAACCCACGGCTACCAAAACAACACCAAACAACCTTTACTACCAACTCCAACTGACTCGCAAAGCAAACACTCTCAACCTCAATCAACACGTACTTACGCGGACGTAACACGCCCGAAAACAACACAAGCATTCAACCCCACAGATTTCACCACAAACTTGCTAGCAATGCTGAGAGAATTGAGTGATCTCCCCTCATTCGAATCGAGGCACGAGTCACTCAAATCTGTTTGTAGCCTTGCAAGTTATTATTTTAACCTTCCTCACCTCAAACCACACCATCTTTCACTTAAAATTCATGCAAGGGAAATAAAACAACACAATGATACAACACATTAAAATCTTACACATCAACTGCCAAGGAAATCTCAAAGACAAAGGATAGAAATATACAACATAAACAAACATATAAACGCCAACATAATCATCGTTTCAGAAACACTTTGCACAGAGAAACAAAACACCACAATTCCCGGATTCATCACACACAGCATACCTCACTCAGAAAATAACAGAGGTATAATAGCTTACTTTAGTATAAAAATATCGCATTTAATCTCAATAGAAGATTCCTTTAGATCTAACATAAATGAGACCATTTTTTGTAATATACACTTTAACAACCGGCTAACTATTCCGATTCTAGCCATATATTGCTCACCAACCAAAGATATCGATATTAACTTCCTTCAAAAATGTGTTAATCGCAAACCCAAACCAATTATTATTGGGGATTTTAATTCTCCGCATACAGAACTAAGGGGAAACAGAAACACACGCAGAGGATCGTGCATAAAAGTTTTTATCTCTAGTAACAAAATGCACTTAATTAATGACCACACACCTACACACTTCTCAGCCGCTAACGGCTCATACGATGTACTCGATTTCATCATCGCACCCAAGGACATGGTTAACAGAATATCTAACTTTAAAGTGCATGATGAAATCACCAGTGACCACTTCCCCATGTCATGTATGATTCACCCGCGCCACCCTGCTGTGGCGTACGTGACTCCTTCCGCATACACCTACACTGAAACAGACTGGCTCACTTTTAATGCCTCTCTGGACTCATACCTACCCCATCCAATCGAACATGTAAATAACAAAACAGAACTAGACAACTATGTTGATCAAATTACAGAAGCCATAAAGAAAGCCATAAAAACACAATTCCTAAATCAAAAGAAAACAATCACTTATTCAATGGACTCTAACACCAGAAATTTACGCACTAATAATCAAACGCAGACAATTAAGACGAACACACTACATCACACGCGATCCACACATTAAAACAGAAATCAATAGAACAAATACAAAAATTAAACAAGAAATTAAAAAGTCAGGGAAAACAATTGGCATAACTTCTGTAAAACTTAGAAAAACCAAGAACAATCCAAAAGAATTCTGGAAAAATTCAAGAGTATTGCTTCAGACAAAAACACAAATCACATGTTACAACACATCACACACAACAATAAAATCGCAAGGACGGACGAAGAGAAAGCTGACTATTACAAATCCGCTTTTAGCGATTTAAACTCAGTAGATTTTGACACACAACACCAACACTATGTCAACAACTACATAAATACAAACCAAGCTTCATTCTCACCAGGATTTCCCGGAGAGACACTAGAAGCATACTCAAATTCAATCAATAGAAAAATAACCATATCCGAACTAAAGATTAATATCAAAAACTTGAAGAACACTTCCCCCGGACATGACCAAATTCCAAATATTATTCTCAAAAAAAGTTCCACTCTCCTACTAAAACACCTCACAAACATCATGAACATTTCACTAGCGACCGGGTATTACCCTGACACGTGGAAAAAAGCCATCATAACAACGATCCCCAAGAAACAAACTAACAGAACAAATCCAGATAATTTCCGCCCCATCAGTCTGTTAAGCTGCCTTGGCAAACTGATGGAGAGAATTATCTCCAACCGTCTCCTCCATTTTTGCGAATCAAACAACATCCTTCCAGAATCTCAAAATGCCTCCAGAAAAATAGACAAACAACAGATCACCTCACACGACTCACCGAATCAATCTACAAAGCTTACAACAACAATCAAGTAACCATCGGGGTATTCCTAGATGTCAAAAAAGCATTCGACAGCGTTTGGCACAACGCCATCATATACAGACTAAATCACCTACAAATAAATCCTACGATAGTCAAATGGATTTCAAATTTTTTAACCAATAGAACAGCACAGGTAAAAGTCAATAAAACCATATCCAAATTATTTAATATAACGGCCGGAGTGCCCCAAGGATCAGTCCTCTCTCCACTTCTATACATAATTTTCGTCAGTGACATACCTTTTCCAAATCTAACATACACACACAATTCACAATACGCAGACGACATCGCAATCTGGAGCACCTCCAGAAACCCAGTAATGGCCATGTCTCGCGTACAAGAATCACTAAACAACGTCTCAACATGGAGCAACAAGTGGAGGGTCGTGTTAAATCCGACAAAAACACAAGCAATCACCTTCTATAGAAAACTAAAGAAGCAAAGAAAAAATATAGAAAAATTAAAACTATCACTTGGAAACACAACCATTAACATGAGCAAAAACATCACATTCCTTGGCGTCACTTTCGACACAAAACTAACATGGAAAAAACACATAAACAATATACACTCATCAATCAGAAAAAGGATTTCATATCTAAAGACTATAACTGGTAAACAATCAAAATGCGCACCGAACACCATTATACAAATATACAAGGCTTACATCCGTCCACTAATAGAGTACGGATGTCAAGTAACATACAATGTGTCAAACAACACACTCCAAAAAAAGTCCAAGTACAACAAAACAAAATATTAAAATCCGCATTCAGTTTACCATCTTTTACGCCAACAAATTATCTACACCAAATTAGTAATTTACCAACTATAAGAGATAGAATAACAGAACTTTCTCTCAAATATTATCTAAAAGCAGAAAATAGAAACAAACTAACGGCATCACTACACAAATTATCAAGTGCACCAACAAAATACATATCTCCTTACAACATATTTCAAGAATCACAATCCACTCAACAAAGAATCTAAATAAATAAAATCTATGTTATTAACATAAATTCCTTTTTTTTTCAGGTACAGGGCACACGACAGGCAAAACTTTCGGCGCCTGTCGTGTGAAAGTGGGTTTTCTCGGGGCACTCCCGTTTCCCCCCACATCAAAATCTTCAGGCATTGGATTTCTAGATCCCAGCCTAGGCAACCTTTTTGCCAGACCCAGAATCGGACCGTTTGATTTGATCTGAATTTGAATGAACTACATTCATGTTCACATCTGCCCAACTTTTTCCTTTCGGGACAGGTCCCGGCCTTTCTTTCCACTGCTGCCTTTGCCTCCACCCAAATGAACATTTAGTGAGACATTCTCCACCCAAAAAGTCAAGAATAATAACGATAATTAATTTATTAAAATAATAATAATAAAAACCACCACTTAATCTTAATAACAATCCACGAAAGGGGACGAAGAGGAACTACAAAGTTCCTGAACACCCCAGTTGGAGAGAGAACTCTTCTGATTTCTCTCTCTCTAAACTGAACCCCTGCCACGTTAGTTTTAGTTTAGTTTGGTGCGCAGTAGTATGCGAGTAGCGATTGAGCAATTACGTAGATAACGCTGCAGCGGTTGTGCGCGTGTATTGTAGTATTTTTCTCTATTTTAGAAGCAGAGTTGACAGAGAGAAAAAAAGAGGTAGTTATGGCGTTCTTTCGACAAATTATTTCAAGAAGATTCTACGGAATCAAGGTCAGTTTATTTGGATAGAAAACCTCTTACATTGAAGTCGGTTAAGTTGTAGTATTTTCGAATTTCTCTATGCCTTTATTCGAGTTATGATGAAAATAGTAACACTAACACTGTTGGGGTTGTAAATATAGTAACTTCTTGCTGGCATGGTTTTGCATACCTTGGTATGTATTATACACGGTCTTAAGGAATCGTTAGTTGATGAATTTTGTGTTGATGCTTACCTAAGTTTAACGTAAACTGTATTGGTGAGGAACAAGTTAATCAGTCCAAATCATGGCGGACCGCGTAAGAGATGCAAGATATGTCCGTTTTAGTCAGTAAATTTATCTGTCTCGAATAAGATTGGAGGTCATCATCTGTTTGTTTTTTTTGTTTGTTTTTATTAGTAGATATGTTAAATTAACCTTTCATAGCAGAGGCATAGCAAAAAGAGGGTTCAGTCCCCCGAAATATTTTGGCTATGTCTCATTTCGTAACTTGTATAATCTCGTTTCATGTATTTAATAAAAACAATTCATATTAACACTTGCATTTTGTTTTAATGACTAAATTTAGATCCAAATCTGCTTCTTAGCGTATCGCCCCCTACCTTTCTGCTTTCATTGAGTGGGAAACCAGGTTCTTCTAAAGATAGTGGATTATATTTCTTAACAAAACCCGCCTCGAACAAGTGATAACTGAGAAACGCACTTTCCTGCAGCGTTGGAACGAATGGAGTTAAACGAAGTCTAATTTCCTGATGTTGATACTTTCGCTGAGTCTTGCGGAAAACACTTTCAATTTTAAATTTCATTTTAAATATAGATTTCTTGATCCGTTATTTATAACTTTATAACAACTGTTTTTTTTTTTCATGTTAGCTTCATAAATAAAAGCAAAATAAAATAAGACGAAAAATTTAGTTAAAACCTAAATTTCGAATATTTAGCTACAAAAAAATATGATGGAGGTAAACAATTTAAATGGAAGTTTTAAATTCCAGTTAGATGCAGTATTAATGTACTTTAATAGTAATAGTTATTTTTTTAAAAAAGAGTTTGTTTCTAAATGGTTCATCGGTATACGATGCTTCGGTTGTTTTAAACTGCTAATTTCAGCTGTACTGCATGTATAAATAGCGGTTTGGATGCATTTAATTATACCGAAAGTGAATATAGCTAAACATAACTGACAAATTCGGGGATTGGTCTAAAACCCTCGTGGGCAAATAGCTGAATGAAAAAGCTATCTACAGCGCCATAACCAGAATTGCAGACAAGGTAGAGGCCCCAGTGAATCTAGGGTGGCGTTTTAAAATTCGCCTGCAGCTTGTTAAATTATCCATGTTTTAAAGATACCTCATTGTTGCAGAAAAATACCAGAACTTTCTCTCTCGCGCACACACGTGTGTGTGTGTGAAGACATTATCCATGTTTAACTACGGTATCTTTCTTGAAAGTTCTGGTATTTTTCTGTAACGATAAAGTATCTTTAAAACCGAGTATACTTTAGTAGGAGAGAGAGGAGATGTATGTCAGTGGTAAGTTAGTTTACGACTCTAGAAAATGGATCTCTGTCCCTGGTGAAGAAACTACATCGTGTAGTTTGCACTTAAACGCTTACGGAAATACACAATTGTTGTAAAATTATGGTATTACTTATCAAAGTAGTTACTTTAACAAATCATGGTTTCCAAGCCTTACCAGATGGATTAATTCTGATGAACTAGAATTTGTGATTTTCTACATTTGCAGAAGCAAATAATTTCATGCATAATTTCATGTGAAATTCTTTCTTAATTAAGAAAACGTTTGCGATAAAATTTTACCTTAGCTAAAACTATATATAAATACTGCATTTTAGAACAATACAAAAATAGTAAAGGCACACATTTAAATTTACGACTCTACATGTCTTGAGCTTATATTCATTACGACCTATACTACATAAAGATTAGCTAACGTTAATTTGCGCAACTGTTGTTTCAGTTTAGTTGGGGCTTAACGTTATCGTACTCTATACTGTTAATAAATAATGTCAGGTATTAAAACTAAGCTTTCAACATATCCTGCAGGCCAGATAGGACCCCCTGCAGTACTCCTCCCCCCACGTAAGAACTAACCAGACCAATTTTTTCTAAAGCATAGAAGTGATCGAAACGTGCGTCTTGTTTAACTTTAAGGCATCTGTATATTTCGGAACTCGAAAATCACGTGAACGCTCGTGGATGCTGATTGAGATTCAATTACTGTTATATAATCATCCACTGGACCTGAAACCTATTTAAACACGTGTGTAATGTACCGCGTGAAATCTTAATCCTCTACATTATATTTATTATATTGAATAATTTAGCCCAGTAAAAAACAAAAAAATTTTCCACCAAATGACCACAATTGCACCTACTGCTAGGTGCAAATAGAATACTTATTTTTAATTTTCCTGTAGTAATTTTGCAATGAAAATAACTGGTTTGTAGAATCATTTTTACTATATTCTATGTATCTTTTGACAAAAAAAATTCATTCC
>NW_027467782.1:14300212-14437121 GCF_004210375.1 Tachypleus tridentatus | reverse complement strand
AAAGCAGCAAGTAAAAACAATGTTGACTCATGAAGAGTATTGGAAATAATATTAATGAAAACAAAATAAATTGAAAAGTGGCTAATGTAACTTCTCTTATCAATAGGTGATGAAAATTGTTCCAGTACTTACAGACCCATTAGTCTTACATCAGCTGTAGATCACATTTTGTAGAGTCTGATTAAAAAAAAAAACACTTCAAAAAAGTTATTTAACCAAGTTTAGAGTTTTATTAAACAGCTAACGTGGTTTCACTGATGGAAAACCTTGCCTTACAAAATCTTCTGACATTCTTTCAAAAGGTTACTATTTGTGTTGATGAGAGTAAGAGTAGATCAGGAAGAAATAGCTGATCAGTCTCAAAAGCTATCCAAGCATTGTGTTATTGCTAGTGGTAGGAAAATAAAATTTTAGGCTGTATCTACAGAGATTTTCAATATGAGTCTAAAGCAGTTATAATTTCATTGTATGATTCATTGGTTATGTCATATTTAGAGTATTGTGTTCAGTCTTAGAAGAGCTTTGAATTTTTGAAGGGGTTCAAAGTTGGGTTACTAGAAAGATGTCTGGGATGGAGGAGTTGTCATATGAAAGTGGCTGAAATCTCTCATTCTGCTTTCTCTTGGAAAAAGAAGAATTGGTGGAGGGATGTAATATGATAGAGGTGTTTAAGATTGTAAAAGGAATTGATAATGTTGATGCATCATCTTTATTCATACTTAACAGTGAGAATAGTAAGACTAAGGGACCCAAGTATAAACACTGGCATAGAAGTCACCTTCAGCTAAGATAACTTAATTCTTTTACAAGATAGTTGGCTTTTGAGGGCTGTCTTTGGATGTTATAGAACAGAAAATTTATACGAGTTTAACAGAAGTCTTGATAAATATATAAATGATATGGATTGGCTTTAAGATTTTAAAAAAAATATATTCATTAAAATTTATATTTTAAATTAGAGACAGTAAGAGCCAGGATTGACCAATAGATCCCATACTTTCCAAAACGTTATGTATTATATCTACTGCTTCAGACTGCAGTCTAATTCCAGAAGATTTAATGCGTCTCTAATGCAACAATAAAACTTTTGTTGATAATGTAGTTTCTAACTCAGCTTTATTGTTAGTATTACATGCTTCACTATGGTATTAAGAGTAAGAGTACGATCATACAACATATAATAATATGGTATTGGGAAAACTAACTTCTTAAACGTTCTATTCTAACGCCTAAATTTGTTTTTGTTTTGTTGGTTCCGATATGATTCTATTTGGTTCATCTGTCCTTTTGATTACATACATATCTTCAAGAAAGTTTGGCAACCATAAAGTAAAACATTTAAACTCACCATTTACACGAAAATTATTTGGTTTATGATAACCAAAAGCTGTAGACTACCTTTCGAACATCCTCAACTTCCAGAATGAATCAGTAAACCATGGACAATAGAAAACCTCTGCGTCACATATTGGTTACATTTTGTATAACGCTATATTTACATATTTTTAAATTATAAATAAGCATTAATTATAGATTATGAGAAATAAAATAACTCTTCATTGTTTTGTTTATTGGTACTTACAAAACAACACAATAGCCTATCTGCATTCTGCCAACACGGCTACAAAAATCCGATTTTTAAAGCTATAAGCCCCCAGATTTTCCTCTTAGCTGCTGGAAAAATTACTTTTGAACGTCGATTGTGTATTGATTTCGAGCAATTTACATGAAGTACACTATTTTGGTAAGAAATGAGCTTTAATGAAGGTTCCTGAAACAAATTAGAGCTATGTTTGTGATTTCAGAAAATACTAACAAACAAATAAATAAATTGAAATTTGATATCTTTCGAAAAAAAATGTTTTAAATAACCACGAAGCAGATCAAAAGTCAAGTTAGTTTTCAAAACCTGTAACTTAATTTGTGAATAGTTTTATAAATTATTATGAAGAAGTGAGTAAAACGCAAGTGGTGACTGACTACTTTCCCTCAAATGTGTTGAAATGACCCACACCAAAGCACAGTCATGGGTTGATAGTTTGCACTGTTGTTGACTATCGTTTAATTGTTTTGTTTTGTTTTTTAATTTCGCACAAAACTACTCGAGGCTATCTATGCTAGCCGTCCCTAATTTATCAGTGTAAGACTAGAGGGGAAGACAGCTAGTCATCACCACCCACAACTCTTGGGCTACTCTTTTACCGAATAGTGGGATTGATCGTTACGTTATAACACCCCCACGGCTGAAAGGGCAAACATGTTTGGCGCGATGGGGATGCGAATCCGCGACCCTCAGATTACGAGTCGCACGCCTTAACGCGCTTGGCCATGCCGGGCCTACTATCGTTTAATAATCATAAAGTTAGGTACGAGTGATCCAACTACTTCCAGATCCTGTGTATTGTATACACACTATACTCCCATGCTTTACCAATAAAAACTACTTTATATGAAATTTTGAGACAAATTTTCATATTTTTGTAAGAGCTGATTGGAAACTCCGAACAAAGTAGGTGAAAGTTATGCTGTTAAGAATTGAATAATTCAAAATAAAAAGTATAAACTCTTCAAAAGAGTAACTACAGATATGGTTTTTACATAAAATATGACAATCCAGGTGGAATTTTGCTGATGACTCAAGTGTTTGTTTGTTGTTGTTTTTTTTTATTTCGCGCAAAGCTACTCGAGGGCTATCTGCGCTAGCCGTCACTAATTTAGCAGTGTGAGACTAGAGTGAAGGTAGCTAGTCTTCACAAACTCTTAATGTACTCATTCATCAATGAATAGTGGGATTGACAGTCACATTATCATGCCCCCACAGCTAAAAGGGTGAGCATATTTGGTGCGATCGAGATAGGAACCCGCGACCCTCAGATTGCGAGTCGCACGCCTAAGCTCACCTGGCCATGCCAAGCTATCTTTAGGTAAAAACCGACTTACCTACAAGTATCACACAGACAAACCGGTTAATAACATGATTTTATATAAATCGTGCGAAACTATATCATTCACCGAAGGTCGCTTCGCAAAAATATTGTCAATTGCTAGCATTACATACACACCTAGTACTTTGTTGATTCTTGCGATCAAGAATCTTCTATTAATTTCGAGAACAGGCAGAACTTGTAAATTACACAACCCGCAGTATATCTCATAAAAAAAACAACAAAATTACACTGAAGCGAAGGTACTTCAGTTAATGTACAACAGAAAATTGGCCACAAATTACAAACCGATTACTCAAGTTAGAATGAATTACCTTTTGACGAGGAAGAGATAAACAGACAAAAACTTCAGAGTCAGAGGACGTTATGTTGTGTTAGTTGATGAAGTAATAATGATAAAGGACATCTCAGTTAAAGACACTAGAAGTGAAGATAAGGGCCCCAGTGACAAAGAATGATATGTCAAATACTTCCCTAATGATACATAATTAGAACTTTATATCATGCAGATCCTCGAATAGTTTCACAGAACCCCAAGAATGATGTGAATGAAAATGGTTAATATTGATTCTAATAACATAACAAACAGTGTACTAAAAGCATTGGATAACATGATACTCTGTTTATGAAGTTGTACTTACGTTAAGTAAGTTTGTTTGTTTTGAATTTTGCGCAAAGCTACACAAAAACGATCTACGCTATCTGTCCCTAATTTAGCAGAGGAGGACAAGAGGAAAAGCAACTCCTGGGGTACTTTTTCAAACGAATAATGGGATTGACCATAATAACGCCCTATAAATGAAAGGGCGAACATGTTTTAGTTTAACGGGAATTCGAACCCGTGACTCTCAGAGTCATATATGTATATAATTACATAAGTTTATATGTTTATCAAATAAATTATATAGAAGGCTGTTAAGTGTGGATGTTGTTAATTTATTTTAAGATTAAATACTTAATTATTGTTTAGCTTTGTTCGTAAAAGTCGTTTGAGTCGTACATTATGTTTGTAACTCATTGCTGTCGTGAGTTTCGAGTGTTGCGTGAAATGTAATTATGTTTAGAATATAGAAAACAAACAATTCGGACGTAAAGATAAATAGTTTGGTGTTTTATGGCGCAAAGCAAGTAGGCTGTCTGTGCTAAAAATAAATTAATTGTTTTGAAATAAATAGTAAAAGATGAGAGACAACAAAAGTAGGAGACGAGATGCTAACAAACGGAATAAGGCCAAAGAAAAATAAAAAAAAAGAAAGTTAGTCGTAGTGGAAGGCCTAACAAGTGATATATTTCTGTGAATGTTGAAAAATACAACGAAAACAATTTATTTCGCCATAGAGAGAACTGAGCATATATTTATATCTTTAATCTTTTAAAACCAAAGCGATATCTTTACTTCCGTTTGACCCATCTTAAAAAGAAAAGCCAACTAAGCCAAAAGTGACCACTAACCAACGTAAGCCTTATCAAAAGAATCTGATTATGTTATGGAGGAATAGGAAAGAAGAAATTTATTTTATTACAAAAAAATATGACAAAATTAAAAAAGATGATGCTAATTTCACGTTTACAAACTTGCAGCTTAGAAAAATTGACACCAACTTTCCTGAAAATAAAAGTATACCTTGAGACCTACCAGAAATTAAATGTATCTAAGAAAATTTCAAATAAAACGTTTAAAACAAAGTATAAACGAAAAACACAGAGCTGAAATTATCCGCAAAAATGAATTCAATCCCGCAGCAGACTTCCCAAAGCTAATTGATGCTTACCCAGAAGACTTGGACACTAATCTCTGCCCAGCTTCAGTAGCTTCACTCACATGTGAACGATAAGTCGTGCAAAAAAAAAAAGTGAAAAACAGATTCAGTCATGCTGAACTTTACAAAATAATTTCAAAAGACAAAATTGAGTGTGTGTTTCCAAATGTAGGCATTGCATTGCATATATTTTGGGCTGTTTTCATTGATGTGTAGCCACTCTTCAAATTTCCGTGTGACTTTGGCATGGTAAGTTATTTTTTTTATTATTCTTTAATTTTTCAGGAGCCTTATTTACCTTTTGATGGTAATTACTTGTTATTAATGTTATTGCACCTTCTGAACTTGAAGTGTAGACAGTACGTCAGTTCCCAGTAACACGAATTTTGGATGTAGTTGGCTCACTGAGTATGATCTTGTGCTTTCGTCATTCTACAAGAAGCAGTTCCATTGTTTTTTCGCACACCACTTGGATACTGTTTTCCATCCACATGTATCATAATTTTCTTTAATGGATAAAGAGTTCAGTTGTGGTACAGTCTCTCACATCAGTTCTTTGCATTTTCTCTTGTTTGAGGCATTTTCTTTCTATGCTTTCAAGGAGGGTCTCTTATTTCATTGCTCTGGTCCTTTCAATAATGGAATATGGATTCTAGGTATTTATATGAACACAGGTATAATATAATTTTCAGTTACTAAAGTTGGAGTTTTGACACGTACTTGCATCCTTTCACACATCCCACTTTTCCTTGTTGTTAAAGCATAATCTTCAATTTCTGGCAAAACTTGCAGTGTTAGTTTGGCACAATTAAATAGAGGAAGTAACATGGGTAACCCTGAATATGTGGCAGTCTCACTGTTTGAGGGTTGTCCTGATAAATTGCATGAGACACACATTAGAATAAGACATTGCTAATGCTTACATATGTCAATTTCACCTTTTTTTTTTATTGATACTTTACGGTAGTCTTCATATAATGAGAGACATTTAGTTATGTATGATATTGTGTTTCCTGTATAATAAGATATGCATACAGTTTTATTATTGTACAAATATTTTAAACAGGTGATTTTCCATTGTTCATTTGTTTTTTAAAGCATAATAATTTTATCACTAGAATCTGTTAATGTCTTTATAAACAAGTACATTACAGATTCTGATTATATTTCTTTAATTGTTTTAGTGGTTCAGCTGGTGTATATAAAACCATAGATAGAGGAACTGGGTTGGAAGTTGCTGTTAAAAAAATTTATCTGACTGAGCAACCCGATAAAGAATGTTTAATTACTGAACTGTTAATATTGTGTGATGTGAAACATCTTAACCTTGAACTATTTGGATAGTTACCTTGTTAGAGATGAACTCTGGGCAAGTGTTCTTGGTGTTACATATTAATTAATTCTCCTGTAATTTTAAGTTTACAATCTGTAGAGTGTACATTAAGGTAATACCCATTAAACTTAGTAAGGCAAATTTAAGTAACACTATTGGTTTAAGAATAATTTCACATGTAACTCTCACAGGTTTGCTTTTTTTAAAATTCTGGTTATAAATAATACACGACAATTTTATTATGAGAGACTGTGGATTACAGCCACAGTTGCTTTCAATACACTGATTTTCATTTCATTCTATATATATTATAACCATAAGTTTTCAAGCCATAAACAAAATAATTTCAAATTGAACTCAATACGCTACATATTTTTAAAAAAGGATTGCAGGGTAGAAGCTACAATGTGGGATTAAAAAATGTATTTTTGGTTCTGGAGGTGACTGAAGCAGGAACCACAATGCAGTGGGGATACACAGTTTCTCAACCTTAACCTCCAATTTGCTAGTCTCATATAAGAAGATTAGAAATCAAGAGAGTGAGATGTGGGTGCTTGAGCCCACAACATTCCACAGATCTTAAATTTATTTGAAGGAAGTGTGCAGTCTCAACTGTTTCAATTTACAATGGGCTTCCACAGTTTCAAAAGCACTTTATTACACATTCATCTTTTATGTATTTGATTGAATGACATGAAAATGCAATTCACCTAACATGCCAATTTTCGTGGTCATTTCAGATGCTCCCTTGCAGTCGTCCATGTTTGCAATAATATGCTAAAGGATCAATATTCTGTATTTCAGTTTTATAAACTGTATAATTCCACAATCTAGTGGCTGTAGAATTGATTTTGTACATGGAGATAGAAAGACTAAAGAAACGTTTGAAAGTTGAACTTTTGGGTGTCAAATTGCATTATCTAGGAAAAGTAGAATATTCCTGTTTTCTTGTTCCATTCATTTGTTTAATTTGTTCAAAAATTTCTGAAATGTAGCACTTGTCATTCATGCTTTATTATTCGCTTTCCATTTCACAGGAAATTGATGCTTCCTTAAATTTTTATAACAATGCAAACTATAACTTTTACCTGTTACCCATGGGTTCTCTAGTTTTCGATCAGCAAGTGCAACCAAAAGTACAGTCAGTCATTTATTTGAATACCTTTGGAATAATGATGGCAGAAAAAATGAACAAATGTATTTAATCAATATTTACTGTAACAAAATGTCTGAGTATTTATTAATATTTAAACAAATTATTATTTAAACAATAAATTATAAATATTTAAAGAAATTATTAATCAAATAAGAAATAAATATTTAATCAAAAATATTTTTTCTGCATTACTCAGGTTCTAACCCTACTTTTCAGTAGATGAGGCAGGTGAAAGATAGTTTTACATCCATGTTATGCAAATTCCATCATGTAGAGGGCCTTTTATGAGAGAAATCTTAAGATAATGCTGCAAAATTTTGATATTCTCTGCTTGTACAGGTTTCCACCATTTGCAGTTTCTGGCTTAAACAGGTTTTACTGTATTAATTTCAAAAAATTACTTTTCTCATGTCAAATGGCAAAGTTAAAATAACTTCAGAATTCATGCTATAATGAATAATAAATATAATCGGTTTAAAAATAAATCTCCAAAAATATGTTTCTCAGTGAGAAGAATGAAACTGTTTACAACCAGTAAAGAAATATTCAGTTTGATGTAACTTGGTGTAAGATGAAGATGAGATTCTACATAAAAAAAAAATTCCTTTTTAAGTTTTGACATTAACCAGCATCCATAATCCCAACCCACATGTGTACGCAGTCTAGTAGGAAATGATAAAAGATACCAAACTACCTTCTCTAATAAGGTTGGGTACTGTGCATTAATATGCAAGTGAAATAATGTGACTTTTGTTCAACACAAACTTTTACTTCAAGACACCTTGTGAAGCAATATCGAGAAGTTTTTGTTAATTTGAAGGTGTCAAGTTATTTGGTAATGTGTACAAAGTGATGAGAAGTAGTTCCTTATCCACTCACAGCCACTATCACATTTGGAAAGATACTTATGAAGATATTTCTTGAAGTCCTTCAAGTGTCTCTTCATTACGTTCAAAATATTTTAAGCAAGCGCTTCAGATAAGTTCATAGCCACATGAATAAAAAATGGAAAAGATTTCAGTTTACTACAACCAAAATGTGTACTCCATCGCTCCAGTTTTGCAATCATTGCATTGACTTTGTCTCGCATGTAGAATACTGATATAAGCTTGCCTTGGAATGATATATTTAGGTTGTTGAAATGAGCATATATCTATTGTTTAGCTTGCATTGCTTCCCATCATCACTTCTTTGGCAATTGGTTTGATTAGTGTCTCTTCTACTACTTCAATAGCTCTGGCATTTACAGCTACATATGATACTATAAAGAGGTTTTCACAGATTTCACATTATCATTCCCTGCCACACTGTGCTTTACTTTCTGGGAGACTGGGTGCCCTTTCTTTTCTTTGAAAATGCAGTAGCTTACATGTGGTATTCCTCATGGTTTGTTTCAAAATGACGTTTGAGTTCCCCATATGTACAGCACATAATGGAATAGGCCTTCTCTCATTGCTTGCCCATCAAAATCCAATTTACAAATAATTTTCATCATATTTACATGATATTTTTGGTTTCTTTGCATCTGGTACTTTTACAACACTAACAAACAGTTTTGGTGATTCATTAAATTGGTTCTCATAGCTATCACCACTTTATCACATTTCTTTTACAATCTTTACCATTTTACCTCAGAAATCCTGTTTTTAACCAGTAATCTATGGCTTAGACAGAACATCATTAAATGAAAATCTTCTTCTACATACCACCTAAAATTATCTTGTGTGATACCAGAAGTACATGTATCACACTTTTGTTAACACTGTTCTGGATAATAATGATATCTTAAGAGTGCTGAAGAAGTAAAATTATTTTATTTTTCAATTCATGAAGAATTATTGGAAGAACTTTGGTGTGGGTATTTGTATTTGATGTATGATTAATGGCAGAATCTTAAGTAAGAAAAATATTCTGTCTTATTATTTATATAACTATTAAAGAATAACATATAAGTGAAATTTTAAACTTTGTTTAGGTGATAATATAATATTATTTGGTACTTGGCTCTTTGAATGCTGTTCTCACATAAACCTGTCTGTCTGAAAATGAAATATCAACAGTTGGTAAAGAAGCATGATATATTGATATTGTTTGTTTTAGTAGAGGGTTTTGTTGTTTTTTACAGATATCTGATTATAGTAATTCTTCAAAGTCTGTTCAATAACTATTGAAGTTCCTTTTTAAAACTCTCTAAACATGGTAACAAAATTGGACACTTCTAAAACTTGAGTGAAAAAAATATTTCAAATAACATTTCAGCCAGTAATAGTGAATTTCCATGTAAAATTAATGTGGTTATCATAGTGTAAACTGTGTGGCTCTTTCTTCACTTCCAGTGCATTTTAGGAAGAACCACATCTTCAACAAATTTACAAATATTCTTGTTAATTTACTATTGGAAGATATAACTGCACTGAATGTCAGTGAACACTTGTGCCTTTGATGTTTAAATGTACAGCATCTGATGTATATAAAGACAGAATGATTTGCCAACAATCCTTTCCAGTAATGGCTTTTATGTCATGTTGATTAGCAATAGAAGCATAATTTAATATTGCTCTTTATCTATGTACTGAAAATATAAGATAATTTGTAAATAAAACTTGAAACCATTTGTTGATTTGTTTAAAGTTTTGTTATTAAAAATGTTAGTGATATAACAAAGCAAAGAAACAATTTAAGTTTAGTGTTGCACAGGGGCTGTTGCCCAAGTTTGTTGGTCTTGACCTACAAAGTCAATGCTTTTCTGAGGGCCAGATTTATTGTGGGTACTCCAGCGGATGGTAAAACAACAAATATATCAACCAACAATGAGATCAAAGCTGGTTATTTCTGCTGTTTATGAATATAAACAAACATTTCCTGATTCCATCTCATGTTTGAACTATTTTCTCCAAATATATATAAATATATCTGTGTATAAAGAAATGAAAGCAAAAAGCACACTGAATTGAAATTCAAACTTTAACTCTACTGACATGGGACATGAAAGTGAACAAGTTACAACAATTTTACATAGATTCAAACTTTAACCCTACTGACGTGGGGCATCAATGTACACTAGTCACAACCATTTTACATACATTCAAACTTTAACCCTACTGACATGGGATATCAAAGTGAACAAGTTTAAACCATTTTAAGCAGATTCAAACGTTAATTAAATTACTTTTTATGATATGTATGTTTAAACAGACTAAAACATATTGTAGTACAAGCATGGTTAAAAAAACATTAAAACACAATGCAAATTCAAAATAAAATTTAAGTAACCACATATTTTACCACTCATATAAGTACAGCTAGTAAACCTAGTCCTTGGTGTTATTAATAAATAAGGGAATTAAAAAAATAAGTAGAAGAATTTAAAAACTATTTCAAATTTAAACAACTTTTTAAGATCAACTATAATATTGAGCAATAATTCAAACTTCATTTAAGAGTCAAGGAAGGGTTTTTATGAAATGATTGGACCATGAGGTTACATCTCATGTTACTGGCTCTCACTATAAATCTATCTGAACTTTCACAACTTTAATATTTGTACCTCACCACTTGGGGAAGCTTGTGTCAATTGAATAATAGATACATACTTAACATCAACATGCTCTAGCTGGAAGGTAAGTTGGCACATTAACTAAACTTTCATAGTTAAACTACATGATAGAAGGAATAGTAACTAAATAAAACTATAACAAAAGTAGAGTTTGCTCTCTCACAGTGTCAATAAACTTGAAATCAAAACACAATTTATAATTTATTTCATGTATTTTACTTTCCGATTTCAATAATAAATGTTTAAATAAATTCTCGATCTGTATGTCACTTCATGATTTCATGATGTTCTGACTTTTTTATTTATATATTTTTCCTCTTCTCTTTTAGAAATGTATACATATTAACAAGTAATTTTAATTAAGGGATTTGTTAAATGTTTTAAATTTTTATTTCTACGCTGATAGATTTTGATAAATAACATTCTCAGAGGAGTAAAGGCAAATTAAAAGTGGGTGCAAGGTTTATTTGACCAAGTAAAGTGAGGAAATACACGTCAAAGTCGCGCACACTGAGGCCAGAGTTTAGGGCACGCTTTAAGAGCCCAAAAAGCTCTGTATTCGTTCTCCCACTTTTCCTGACAGTTTTCTGAATTTTTGTGCCGTTTAAATGGAACATATTGAAAAATAGGGATTTCCTGCACTGACAACAGCTGTATAAAAATAAAAGTTACAATCAAAGAAAAAACAGCTTTAACTGTTCTCTAGACAGACAAACTTCTGGAAATATAATCTTAAAAAGCAGTGTTTCTTCCTGTTACCTTCACAATGTTCCAGCAACAGCATAATCTTTATTTAAATTTTCTTACAAAAAGCGAGCTACCACACAATGCTGTTTTTCTCTTTGATTTTTTTCTCAAAACAGTCAAATGAACTTCTTGTGTCATATGTTGATTACAACTCATTATTATTTGTTTATTTACACTGGTTGTTGTTATTTGTTTAATGCAATTTTAGAAGGAACTGAAAATTTATTTCCTAAAAATATGATTACAAAGGCTCCTGGTTAAAATTATGATTTATGCTAAATGAAAACAACGTAATACAATAGTAATTCTAAATATTCGTAATTATGTTGGCAACTTATACAACAACAATTTAGTGCAGATTTTGAAGACTAAGTTGACAGTTAATTTCAGATTATCTTAATTTGTTTCCTTCTTATTTTTAAACACAAAACTGCACAGTAGGTTATTTGTTAGCCAAGGGTATCGAAACCCGATTATTCACATTTCAGGCCCAAAGACCAGAAGAGCGATTATATTAAACAATTTCTCCAAACCTAGATAATGATTTTAAACTGGGTACAGTTTTATCGAGCAAACAATTTAAAATAATCTAACACGCCCCTCAATTTCTGACATGTTACGAAATTCTCATCATCTACGAAGTTTGATATTTTTGAACGACTACTTGTGCTTTTTGTATATTTCCTATACTTAGTGTTATCTGCTATGTACACTTTATCAACATGATTAAAAAAAGCCAGCTCAGCAAGACGTCAACGTTTGTAAATAATTGTTACTAAACTATAAAACGTGTTAAATATAGAAATTATAAGTTTTATTTTCATTATACTTCACAAGCATTATTTGTTTTGAATTTCACGAGGGATATCTGCGTTAGCCGTCCTTAACTTAGCAGAGTAAGACTAGAGGGAAGGCAGCTAGTCATCACCACCCGCTGCCAACTCTTGGGCTTCACAAGAAGTCATACCTTTCAACTCTAATTTTGAAATACTTCTAAGTTAGACTATATACTATTACTATAACAAAGTGTGGTAGACCTACGTTCATCTTTCCAGCAATTAATATTTCTAAAAATTATGTAAAATTAAATCAATATACTTGTAATAGTTAACCCATTCATTCACTTTCTAACTAGAAATAAACTTTTATCATCATAACTATCTTTTTATGCCCGGCGGTTAAGGTACTTGACTCGTAGTCTGAAGGTCTCGGGTTCGATCCCTGTCATACCAAACATGCTCGCCCTTTCAGCCGGGGCGTTATAATTTAACAGTCAATCCCACTATTCGTTGGTAAAAGTAAAACAAGAGTTGACGGTTGGTAGTGATGACTACTAGCTGCCTTTCCTCTAATCTTATACTGCTAAACTAGGGACGGCAATCGCAGATAGTCCTTGTGTAGCTTTGCGCGAACTTCAAAAACAAACAAACACTATCTTTCAACTTATTCAACTCTTCAACATTACCTCATATTTATAATTACCTTTTTAATATGCTAGAACATAAACTTGATATCAAATTCGAATTAAATTTGCCCTTCAGCTAACAAAATATTACATCATTACAAATATAGGTTATTATAATATGTTACACAATAGTATTCGACAAAATGAAGGAAAACTTCATTGTACGGTTACTTACGAATGACATCACTCAGCTTCGAAGGGATACACCATTTTTCTTAAGGAAGGTTAACTGTTTGGAACATAAACTTGTGCTGTTCAAGTTGGGCAGAAAAACGATTAGCCTTGACGTTAAGATAATTCATTTTGAATAAATAAACTTCTAAAGTAAGTTTTCTCTCTGCATACAATTAGAAAATATTATCATTATACGAACAGTTATTTCGAAATATAATTACATATTTCATTATAACTTTCGAAAGCAGGATAATTTATATTTTATCAAATTTTCTCAAAGAAAAATTAAACATCTTATAATAAGGAAACAAACTTTTCCTAAAAAACTAATTAAATAAATGAGTAAACTAATTGTTTCCCAAATTAATATAATTTAAAAAATTTCTCGTAATATTAAGTTTGTTTTAAATTTCGCACAAAGCTACTCGAGGGCTATCTGCGCGATCTTTGAAAGCTTCGGCTATTTCTTTATTTGTGTGTGCTATAGTATTATTATGTTCAAGTGGAGGTTATTTCTTTGTGTCTGATTCAAAATTACCCGAAATTCAAAATGGAGTTCGAAAGTACCGTCAAACTTCAGACCACCTGATTCGACTTACAGAATCAATTACTGACAGTTTCAATAAAAATGAATGCACTGTAGCTTGCTCTCTCGATATTGAGAAAGCTTTTGACACAGTGTGGCATTATGGTTTACGACATAGGTTACAGGAAATGGCTTTACCCCAGTTGTCCAACTTTCTGGACAACCGAAAGTCTAAAGTAAATGTGAATAGGGCCTCTCAGGGTGCTTTTCACCCGACAGCAGAGTCCCGCAGAGGTTGTTAGTCCTATATTATTTATCATGTATGTGAGTAATATGCCTCTGTCGGACCTAAATTTAGGTTTTGCATCACAGTTTGCTGACGTTGTAGCAGTCTGGAAAAGTGCCCCCACTCTTTCAATTGCAGCAACGAACCTACAACCAGTTCTAAATAACATCGAAGAATACTGCCAGAAATACAGAATTAAAATCACTATTCCGAAAACGCAAGTGATATTATTCAATAGACTCAATAAACTGAAAAAAAGATTCATCAAAGCTCTGCATGAATGGATCACTTTTACTGATTGCTACTTCTGCTAATTTTCTTTTATAATTCTCATTATTTTTTTATTCTATTGTTATTACTAGTAGTAGTAGCATTTTCCATATGGAAAAAGTAACATAAAAATAAAGAAAAGAAAAAATACAAAATGTATATTAAAATGAAAATAAAATAATAAACACTGACTACTGTACCTGACCCTCCTGGGTATTTAACATCAATACCCAAATACCCACTCAGAATGATCGAACTCTCTACAGCAAAGATGGATGCTTCGAGCAGCAACTGGCGCAATGCTTCATCATTTCTGCCAAGTTTCCGTTTAAATTGCTGCATCTTCTCACTTCTGATCGACTTCCCCTCTTACAGTAGTTTTCTTAAGAGTGAATACTAATGAAGCAGAACTTAGAATGTAATTTGACGTTCAAAAAATGTGTAAATTTGGACATCTACTTTAAATATATCTGTAAAGTTATTTATTTTCTTTGTATGCACGAAACAATAATATTTCTATTAACACGAAAGTGTGCCGTTTAAGCAAATCACAGTAATAATAAGTTAGCAAAGAACATTTTTTAAACATAATGAAGTCATTTGTTCTAAGGTAACATACTACATGTTTCGACAGAACATTAATGTGTCTGAACAAGTCAAACCAATGTGATGTCAAAAAATCAAGTATGTTCTCTCAGAATAAATCGCGTCTTTATGCTTAGAAATACTTGTTTTCTTAATCGTTATTTATATTAGAATAATGTGATGCTTCCTCACCCACGTAAAGACATAGCCGTAACTATAATTTCTTCCACGTTCAACTTAATTTGTCCTTTCAGCACTTAACACGTAACTTTTAAAGTATTACACTTCAAATGTAAAGAGGTTTTCACAGAATCATTTGTCTCTCATCACATAGCTCAATTCATGAGACTGGTATTCAACGAAAAACGTATTGAGTGATGCCAAATATAAGACTGGAAAGTTACTTTTTATACACCTTTCTTTTCTAGCCGTGATAGAATGAAATCAAAATTGGCGGTCAAACTTCTATCTACACTTGTAACAATGATAATAAATAATTCTAGAGAAAATATTCATTCATCAATTAGCCTGGCTACGTTGTTTGTTCAGTTTAGAACATAAAGGTATAGCTACCAGTTTGGTCTGCAATTTTATTTCATTCCTTTAAGTCACACATTTAATTCTTCTTTTTAGCCGCACATCACTTTCACACTTAATTTGATTAGACTTTTTATCAATACACGTTAACAAATCCCATCAAATAAGAACTGAATAAGATCACAACCATATTATTCAAAACAGAACTTTACGTATCTTTGTTTCTTCTCAAAACATGGTCAATAGCTTATTTATAGTAACAACATGGAATATAGACTAACAGATACTTGTCATTAACCCTCTGAAATCGGCAGAGCTCTTTGAAACATCATCATCTGTGCTAAATACTTAATACAACGTCTCCTGATGCTAAATTCAATCAAAGTTTTTCACGTTATATCTCATTAATTTCTTAACACATTGCCTTATAATTTGGTGTGGGAAGTAAAATTCCAATAAATATAATCACATGATAGATTGGGTTACCAGGGTCTGAAAGACAGAAAATAGAAAAACGCTAAACTATTACTCCTGTTAACTCTCCAGTCGGATCGTCACCTTGCCGTGGTGAGAGGGCATGCGCGTGCAAGTAATACTGAGAGCGATGTCGTCGGGAGGCTTGCATTTCTGGTAGGGTCATCCATGATGGTAAGATCGAGGGTGAGGTTCCTGGCAAAAAACGACCCAACCCAAGACCCCAACCTGGACTCCTCAACGGCAGGAAGGACGGACGAGGGCTGCAGCAGTTCTACAAGCTCTAATCGTTTTGGTGTCCTTGACATTGGACTCGACTTGTTGGGGGCGTTATAAGTAGCGTTGTGCGAAATGCCAAATAAACCAAACAAATCCTTGACCTCGGACAAGGACTCCGCCTTAAGGTAAAACGCTTGACGCTGGCGGTTTTAACAGTTGGTTCACATCTGCTAATTTCCGCTGCAAGTTACTGTTGATTATATGTGCCAGGCACGCTTTCAATAATAATGAAAAAGTTGGGTGTTTTGTTTTAAGTGGTGTATTTTTTGGTTGTGTAGTTTCATTCTGTAATGAATTTCCACTTTTTCTTTTCGACACTACCAGAGTAAACTCTTGGTTTTCATTTGTTTGTTCTAGATTTTTTCTTCTTCATTAGTTTCTGTGTTATCAACATCCAAGGCTTTGTTTAAGTTAGCAACATAATAGGTATTATTGTTAGTGTAGGAAGGAACTATCTCCACCTCTGTATGAGAAGTTTCTTCACCTTCATCTTCAGAATTTTCACTTGAATTACTTAACTATTTTTATTTCTGGTTTTCGTTTTTCTCTTATATTCTTTTTATTGTTTTCTTTATCACATTCCAGAGATGTTAATTTTGCTTTTGTAATATTACAAAGTGCCAGTAACGGGAGTTGTTTTCTAAATTCTAAATTATTCCTAGTTTTTGGCCACCAAGCGAAGTAGACATCTTTGTTTGTTTTTCACTCGTTGTGGATGTTTCTACGTTTTCCAGAGTCATGGTTGTATTTCAGTGGTCAGCATCGCTTTTTTCTTGGCGACCCACACTTTCGTCGACCTAGTTGGATCCATTTCTTTTTTTCTTCTCATTCAACTGGTGCTGTTTCTTACAGTATGGGTAATTATTTTTATCCAAGTGAGTATAGTAATTTATCTTTGTTCAGATAAGTGAAGGTGGTTGTCGCTGGGAAAGGGTTATAAGTTTTTCCTACACTATTCATATAAACTCAAGAGTTTGCAGAAAACTCTCCTATATCTCTGCTCACACTCGCTAAAAGTCCCCGGCGTTCGACTCGTAAACTTTGTGCCGCGGGTTCGAATCCTGGTCGCACCAAACATACTCGCCCTTTCAGTCGTTGGAGCGTTATAATGTAACGGTCAATCCCACAGTCAATCCACTATTCGTTGGTAAAAGAGTAACCAAAGAGTTGGCGGAGCGTGGTGATGACTAGCTGCCTTCCCTCTTGTCTTACACTGCTAAATTAGGAACGGGTAGGCGCAGATAGCCCTCGATTGGCTATGCGCGAAATTCAAAAACAAGCAGTTGAGATGTTAACTCTGACAGTTCCAGTAAGACATAACTAAAAACACATCTTTTGCTATCAAAAGCATTATTTGATAAAACAAGACAGAAACCTAAATAACCAAGGGCACTTCAAAATCTGTTAAGATGAGTAAATTAATCTACGAGACAATTTTTGTGTCCTTTTTCAACCTATATTTACTTACACTACTAATACCAGCGGTAGGGAGTGGGTATATTTTATTCACTTTTATTATTATTCAGGATTCCTATCAACCTACCTTCAATTAAAATTATTCTAGGCAGGATTACACGGAATTAATCTATGATACTTTTGGTACGATCGAAAACATCAATCGATATTAGCTCTCAAATCGATCAAGAGGTGATGAAGATATGAGTTAGAAGTTCGTACTTAAAATAGTAATAAAATAATAATAACTTTGAGCCCTTTTATAAGCCGCTGTGCTGCAACTGAATAAAACATATCATATACATATTATAAAATAAACTTTCCACTTTGTTTTTCATGTTGTTTTGTTAAAGGTACACATTAAAGAATAGTATTAGAACAAATAAACTACGTTGTATGTATATTTCAACTGGAGATTCGTAATACTTCTCTAAACAACTGGAATATCAAAGCACGTCAATATAAACACATCCAACTCTAGCTGTCTTCAATAAATTGTATAGAATACACGTGCAGTGAGGTCTATTCGAGATGTTTATCTATATTTAGAACAGGTTTTCTGGTTTAGTTGTGACATTTTTGACTGGAAACGTATTGACCTCTTTTTTTTTTTTTACTTCAGGGCTGCATAGTGTGTAACTTGTTGTTGTTAATCTATCCACATTCTCTTGTTAAAACGCGCTGTGCAGAAATCTGTACAAATTGGCTTGTGATAATACACGAACCTAGAAGGCTTGGCATGGCCAGGGTTGAAGCGTTCGACTCGTAATCTAAGGGTCGCAGGTTGAATTATGGTCGCACCAAACATGCTCGCACTTTCGGCCGTGATGGAGTTATAATTTTCGGTCAACCGCATTATTCGCTGGTAAAAGAATCGCCCAAGAGTTGGCGGTGGGTGGTGATGACTGCCTGCCGTCTCTCCAGTGTTAAACTGCAAAATTAGGGACGGCTAGCGCAGATAGTCCTCATGTAGCTTTGCGCGAAATTCAAAAACAAACAAACTTGCTTTGAACCTGAACTGAGGAATATGTTATGAAAATACAGCCAAAGTTAACAACCAGCACTTACATGCGGTTTTGGCAAAATGTCTGGAACTCAAACGATACGCCAACAAGGAAGTGTAGTAAAATAAGACAGAAAATCATAATTGCGAAGAATTTTCACAAAATCAAGGCAAGTATTTAATAACAATGATAAACATTATTTTGTTTCATCAGATATAAAAGCAAAACACGTTTATTTCAAAAGTGTTTTAGTAAATAACTATACGTTAATTGCAAATGCTTTGTTACATCACAAGTGTTTTAGAAAATTACCTCACGTTTATTACAAGTACGGTTTTATGCCATAAATGTTTCAATTAAATATTCTTGCTCTTTGCTTGCCCTTCAAGAAGAGGAACTATCTTGGAATTATAGCGTTTTGTGTTACAGTTTAGAAAAGGTTCAGAGAGACTGTATCATAGATTAAATCTCTGATAGATTTTATCCCAGTATGGAAATTGAAGTCCAGTCATGTTATGTGCTGTTACAGTACGTACAGATACCGTACACCGCAGTTCAGAAACAGTTGAATTTTGTACCAGTGAAGAATATTCAGATACATTTTATCTCAGTACAGAAAGTTCAGAGATATTGTACTACAATATAAGAAACGTGAATTAAGACACACGTTAATTAGTCTTGCAGACAAAACAAGCTCTACGTTGCGTCCAATAATTATTTCTTATTTACTTAATATTCTATGTTTCACAATAAAGACAACTGAACAAACGGTGGACTCAGCAGATAGCTCGATGTGGCTTTGCCATCGTGAAAACTCACATACAACTGAATATAAATAAACTTACCGAACGCTATTTTCTACAGACACATACTTGTATCGTAACAATGTTTTCTCAGTTGGCACTTCATGTATGCTTAACAACTCATGTTCTCATTGAATAAGTTCCTTTACCCACTTTATTTTTTCAATTAACAGCTCTTGAAGAATGTATAAATAGATCTCAAATCAATTCAAGTGTTTGATATACTTTACTATCATGTTACTGAGCATAGGTGTGTTCTTCTAATATATGTTTCAATTTTTTTTTAAGGTTAAGGTTGTAATAATATCATGATGAACACTTCTACTTGTTCAAAATCTTTAAAGAACTATTTGGAATATGTAACGGTTTACAATGTAATAGGTCAAACATTAATGTCTCATGTGAAGTGTAAATCTATGTTATTATGTTTATCAGTTTTCGTTTTATTCACTTTTTCATCATGATGATTCAACATTATAAGTTTGATATCTTGTTTGGAAACAACCTAAACTTTATGGGAAATTGTCGACATTATGACTGATAACAAGTATAAAAGTTATTTTCAATTACCTTTATTAGTCACTCAATTAATTATCAAATTCTGATCCCCATTGGTTGATAAGATCAGAAGCTACTGAATATAACAAACTGCTATACTTTTAACAGTTTTGATGAATCTTATTAAACTCGACAATAAAATGTCATATTGTTTTCCTATATCACAATAAAACATTAAAAATGCAGAAAACCTGGAAATGTTACGTAAAGTAAAGCCAGTGATTTCGTTCCTCCATACTGTTTCAAATAACTAATAAAAAGGAAACGATGAAAATAGATCAATAAAAATATTTCATGTTGCGACTGGAATTGCCAAAAATGGAGAAATCTGTAAACTTAATTTAAGTATTGTCTTTCTTAAATGATCTGAGGGCCTGGCATGGCCAAGCGCGTAAGGCGTGCGACTCGTAATCAGAGGGTCGCACGTTCGCGCCCGCGTCGCGCTAAACATGCTCGCCCTCCCAGCCGTGGGGGCGTATAATGTGACGGTCAATCCCACTATTCGTTGGTAAAAGAGTAGCCCAAGAGTTGGCGGTGGGTGGTGATGACTAGCTGCCTTCCCTCTAGTCTTACACTGCTAAATTAGGGACGGCTAGCACAGATAGCCCTCGAGTAGCTTTATGCGAAATTTCAAAAACAAACAAAAACAAATGATCAGAAACCATGATTTCATTTGATAAATGCAAGTTTTCTATCAAAAATTTTCTGGAATATAGCGTCATATAGTTTTACTCAAACAGTATGTGCCTGTCGATTAATGATATTTTAAATTAAAAATATGATAACATCACATCTAATAATGGTTTCTGACTGTAGATGTAGTAAAGCATCTATTGTGAACTTTATTAGACTGACAACCGCTGCTTTCATTTGTTGAAATAAAAATAGGTTGTTAGATGTTATAATATCCAATAAAAAAGCTGTATTATGAAAGAGAGCTTTTACTGTAGCTAATCTTACTTCATATTCCATAAAAGTACTTGGAGAATTGGTTAATTACCTATCAACATTCATCTGTTAATGTCACGTGATAGTGTGACCCAATAATATCATCGCACAAGGCATTTTGAATACTGTTCCTAAGATCTTTTGCAATATTACTTTGACCTAATCACTTAAATTCCAAACAAGTTATTTTTCTTTTACAAATAGATTTTCCATCAGATACGCAGACTTCGAAATTAATATTCATTTTTTTCTATCACATAGAAATTGTTTACAAATTGGTAACAAAACAAACTCTTACTTAGTTCAATTTATTATTTCCTTTATCACAATGAATAATTTTTATTATAATGTTTCTGAAGAAAAATATAAACTGATGAAAAGAGAATAACATTGATAACAAATAAATATATATATTTATTCATCTAGAATTTTTTTAGAAATACTCGTCTTTTATTTTCAAAACTACATGTTGTAGTCTTTCTTTTTTTAAATGTATTAGCTTGGTATCAGTTGACTCTATGAAGCCATTGTTTCTTTATCCAGTGTTTATTACGTGCTTTGCCGGCCTGTTCAAACAAAAAACATGAAAACTTTGTATGATACGAGAATTTAGAACGTACCGCATAACCAGTAGTACCAGATACATATGTTAAAATTGTGTAGAACACCTTTCACACTTCTTTTGGAACAATTAATGTATAGTTATACCGTTCATAGACTTTGTTCCTAGCAGTGTTTTTAGTTCATTTTATATTATTGCAATAAACTAATGAACGTTTATATGAAAGAAAACGTGTAACAAAAATAATACTTCCTTACAACCTGGTAGAAGACAAGGCCACTAATAGAGAAACATTAATTTTTAAACAAATATTTTAGAAGCCTCGTAATATTTTGCTTAATTATAAGAAGAGTGATACAGGTTACAGTGAAGTTTCAGTACTCACGTGCATAAAACAATGATGATTATAGAACAACAATAATTCTATAAAACATGTTGAGAAAGTTTCCACTGCTCGTTTAGCGTGTGTGTTTTTCATATAGCAAAGCCACAAAGGGCTATCTGCTCAGCCCACCGAGGGGAATCGAATCCCTGATTTTAGCGTTGTAAATCCTGAGACATACCGCTGTACTAGCGGGAGGCGTAGTGTTTGGTTTAGACTGCAATATTGAAATAAAAATTGCATTGAAATTTAGTTTCATTATTTCGTGGTTATAGAAAACACAAAACAATAAACTGAATCAAGTAAGAAATAAAGTGTAATTTATACTTATTTATATTTATACTCTCGTATGTTATATGCTAAATTATGGGAAGGTCATATTTCATAATTGGCTATTTCGTCGGATATATTAAAACCACAGAATTGTCGATGTTGTTAAAAGTAAGTTATTTTATTAATTAACTGTATTATTATTATTTTATTATTAATATATATATATATATATACGTAACTTTTCTATTTATTTATGTTCAATTTACATAAAATGTTTATATAATAGACTGATATATAAATCTCTGTGTAAGAAGTGACGTATCACACAGGCTATTCCACTTATGTATTTCAACCTCTTTCTTCAGTTACATGTAAAGTAGAAGTTAAAATGTTCCAATGTTACCCTTTAATAAAACTGAAAATTTCTTATTCCGTACAAATACAACAGTCCTTTCTCATTTTCCAACGAGTTAGCAATGACTTGAGTGAATTTAATCACTAATATCTGGACACGGTTCTATGCAATTACAAATTTCTCATACCCCAATGTGTAGCTTTACTTTAAGAAAACAACTTGGCCTGAGGCCCTTATGTTTCTCATTTCAGAACTAATAATTTTTTAATGTGTAGAAATTTTAAGCTCACAGACATTACACATTAATTAGAAAACAATTTACTTTTTTTAACCTTAATAGAGCAGCAATTTTTTAATGTTCAGAACTTTTAAAAACATTAAAGTTAACAAAGCAGATTCTTCCAAAAATTAACAAACCACTGACGATATTGTATGACAGTTATTAAAAGAGCATACTATGCATTTTATATCATGTGAAACAATATTCACATTAATAAAAGAAATATTACATAAGTCAAGAATTTTGGTCTACACTCTAACCAGTGAAAGTGCAAGCACGTTTGGTACGATAGGAATTTGAACAGGCGATCTACAGACTCACAAGTCGAGTTTAATGTTAAATGGTTAAATTGATTAACTTTATTCCAAACGCTTTCGTATTTAAATTTTGATATACTCACATATTTTTATGAACTTCAACATCGAAATTAATTGACCTCTTACCAATTATCATCCAGCAGTGTGATTTTATGCATCCAACTAAAATTTCATTTCTTCTTAGTTCACTATCCAATCTTCTTCCTCTTCGATTAGTTCCGAATTCCATTTCTGATTGTCTTGCTGTTCGTGTTCCTCTTCCCAACCCACCTCTTAAGTTAAGGCCACTGTCAAAACCCAAGCCAAAGTATGGGTCTTTTCCAAACACATTCTTTTTGTATTTTCCATTTCCACTTCCTATTACAAAACCTGGTTTACTGGTGAAACCACTTTATTCCTGTCTCTATCGACAGCGCTCCTATTTCACTTTTTACCTCCATGACCACCATAACCATTGTGGATGTTTTCGGTTATTTCGTTTATAGCGTAACTTCCGACAGTGTAGACGATAATAATGAAAAGTAGAAAGAAAACCTGAAAAAATAAAAAATCATTTTCCTTATGAAACTATGACCAATAAAACACAAACTAGTTACTCTGTGAGAAAGTTGTGTAGATCCATAGTTATTTTACAGACACAAACACAAACTAGTAGAATGTAACTTAGCCTATCGTATA
Source organism: Tachypleus tridentatus (assembly GCF_004210375.1). Taxonomy (NCBI): domain Eukaryota; kingdom Metazoa; phylum Arthropoda; class Merostomata; order Xiphosura; family Limulidae; genus Tachypleus; species Tachypleus tridentatus. The sequence continues at coordinate 14,413,413 of NW_027467782.1, read as the reverse complement.
ACAATTTCCCCATAAAGCTTTAAGATTTTATGTTAAAATGTTCTTATGTAGAAAAGATTACTGTAAAATAAATGGCATTATTCTTCTATAGTCTAAATCGTTTAGCCTAACTTGTAGTAATAATTGTATTTGAAATTACAAAAGATTGAATAAGTTAGTGAATCTAGTCAACATAAACGTTATTTTACTGGTGTTGTGACAGATACCATTCGAAAAGCATGGTGGGAAATTCAACATAATTCCCCTGTTTGTTGTTTTACATGAAGAGAACATTTGTCAAAGTGCTGTTTTACTGGGAATTCTTTCATACTCTTTATAAATACATTTTTAAGAATTACGTTGTCTATTCATATCTCACCTACAATGTCCCGAAATTTGATCAGTAATTAATTTTTGTCTAATTATCTCATATTATTCTGCATAGAGAAGTGCTACTTTTTATACTGAAATGATACCATGCAAAAAATACAACTATTTGTCTCCGGTGAGTTGTGTTACAGTTTTACCGATAATTAACTTACAGAATAAACTGTAGAACACTTTCCACTGTCCTCATTAGATAGCGATAAGGTAAAAGACGTTGATAGCAGCTGTAAGTTAAACTGTTATATTAAAAGCATTCTTCAACTTTTCGTATTTACATAATGTGGGGATATGAAGCAATCATACTGAAGGCCATAGCTGTGAGTTACGAAACTCTCGTATGTTATATGCTAAATTATGGGAAGGTCATATTTCATAATTGGCTATTTCGTCGGATATATTGCGAAACAAATTTGAATAACAAATGAACGCTATAAATTTTATGGAAATGTTTTTAATTTCTTTTTATATTGATGTCCTTTCAAAGTCGAAAATCTTGCCAAATAATCATTATGGTGTTTACATCTTCACTTCGTCGAAAAGTAAATTACAGAATTATTCGTTTCTCTTTCTTATAATCTGAATTATTTTATGTAAGATATTTAATTTCTTTTCTATTTTACATTTTATTATTATTTATTTGTTTGTCATACTCCTGTTAACTTTGGGAAGGTAAAATTACGTTATGTTTTGTGAAACTTTCACTCTGAGTTTATTTATAACTACATGATGTGTAAAGTTCTCATTTTACTTAAATTATACGTTCCACGGTAGTTCCAATAATAATTTCTTATTTACTTAATGTTCTATGTTTCTAATCGTCTTGGTTTCTTTGCCATTGGACTCAGCTTGTTGTGCTTGTTAAAGACCGTGTGTCTGCTGGTGTGCAACGTCATTCACACGTTATATCAACTCACGTACAGACGTCTTCCAAGTTTTACAAAGTTTCCAACATTTTGAAAAGAAGCGAGAGAAGATGAAACAACTCCAGTTACTACTGAAACCTCTCCTTCCCCTGAACTGACCTGCCCTTACTGCCAGAATACATTTGCAGCAAGGATTGGCTTCATTAGCCATCTCGGGACCCCTGTATGAAATTGGAGAGCCATCATCCTCCACCTCGAAGGATCGCCAAGACTCGTATTAATAATTCTCAGAATGTCCTACAGCAGGTTATCTTGGCTGTAATACTAACTGACGTATGTCTTAACCTACGTTTGTTATATAGTAGTACAATATCTCTGAGCGTTCAGTACTGGGATAAAATGTATCTAGACATTCTTTACTAGTACAGAATTCAACTGTTTCTGTACTGCGGTATCTAAGTGTAATATAACGGCATATAAGATGACTGGACTTTAATTTCTATACTGGGATCGATAGAGTGTATCAGAGATTGTTTTCTGTGATACAATCTCTCTGAACCTGTTTTATTATGATAAAATTAATTTATCTTTCTAAATTTTAACACAAAACGCTATGGTTCTATAAACATGACTGTTTCATTCTCAAGACATCAATTAACAAAATATATTTTACCTCTCCTAAGACAAACAAAAAACGTTTCTCTAAAAGTCTCACTGATACCTTAGATTTTCAGAAACATTAAAGTAGTTATAAATTCCCCTAAACGACTCAGTGCACTATATGGTCTGAAAAGAACATCAACTATTGTTATGGTCAGGTAGAAATATAGTGATAACACTGTCCGCTAGAGGGAAAGTAAGTATGAATTAATGATTGTTTGTTTGTTTTGAATTTCGCGCAAAGCTACAAAAAGGACTATCTGCGCTTACCGTCCCTAATTTTACAGTGTATCACAAAAGGAAAGGCAGCTAGCTAGCCAACACCACCCACCGCCAATTCTTGGGCTACTCTTTTACCAACAAATAGTGGGATTGGCAGTACAATTATAACGTCCCCACGGCTGAAAGGGAGAGCATGTTTGGTGTTCCAGGGATTCGATTTAACGACACTCGGATTACGAATGAATTATTTAATATATATTTTTATGGAAATGCATAACAATTTTTAATATAAATTTTGAGAGTAAGAGCGTTATAATGTGACAGCCAATCCCACTATTCGTTGGTAAAAGAGTAGCTGACCTTAGAAAACCTGGTATGGCCAGATGGGTTAAGACGTTCCACTCGTAATCCGAGTATCGCAGGTTCGAATACCCGTCCCATCAAATATGCTCGTCCTTTCAGCCGTAAAGGTGTTTTTATGTTATGGTCAATCCCACAATATGTTAGTAAAAAGGTAGCTTAAGAGTTGGCTGTGGGAGGTGATGGCTATCTGCCTTCTTCTTAGTTTTACACTGTAAAATTAGGGACGGCTAGCGCAGATAGTCCTCATTTAACTTTGCGCGAAATTCAAAACTAACCAAACCAGTTGTTGAACATTGTTTTTCTTGGCAAAGTTTACCAATGTTTCGCTTATTTGCAATTTTTTGTCAACAAACATGGGCAGAATTGTTTCGTGATATACACTTAATCATGAGTTCAGCATATTTCAGATTATTAATATGTAATATAAATTATGTAGTTTTAAAATAATTCAATGACAACAAGTCAAAATGTTAATTCATTACAAATGACAGATATCTTCAATAGCAGAACCAATATTTGGCACACTTAACTTTGAACATTAGATTAATCTCTTACAGAAATTAATCAGTGTATTTTCAAATTTTAAAAATAAATTTATGTCTTTCATTTATTCTTTATTGCGAAATGCCTGAAGCAACTAAATTATTAAAGATGTCAATTTTTATGTTCGGTTTGGTTTGATGTGTTTTGAAAAAGCTACACGAGAGCTATTTGCCGTTCCCAATTTTGCAGTGTAAGACTCGAGAGAAGGCAGATAGTAATCACCACCCACCGCCAACTCTTGGAGTACTCTTTTACCAATGAATAGTGGGATTGACCATCACATTATATATCGCCCCCACGGCTGAGAGGGCCAGCTTGTTTGGTGCGATGGTGATTCGAACCCGTGAACATCAGATTAATTACAAGTCCAGTGCCGCCTTAACCACCTGGCAATGCCGAACATTTTTGTTCGGGAAAAAAATTCTCAAATTGGGAACAGACCCGAAAAGGCCGTTTGGTTAAGGCACATGATTCGTAATCTGAGAATCACGAGTTCGAATCATGCTCGCTTTTTGAGCCGTTAGAGGGGCGTTATAAAATGATGGTCTATACCACTATTCGTTGATAAAAGCCTAGTCCTAAAGTTGTTTGTGGGTGGTGATGACTAGCTTACACTGCTAAGTTAAGAACGGCTAGTGCAGATAGCCATCATGTAGCTTTGCACGAAATTTGAAAAAAATATATATCCTTATAAATTATAAGATTAAAGTGATTGAAGCAACTCAAACATTTGTAACAGTTAACTTCACTTTGCTATATACTCAAGAAACATATTTGTAAATCAGAGTTACGTAATCAGGAAACAATAAATAATTTATTCAGTTAAAGACGAGTGTTTTATTGAAAGTGAAGTTTCATAAATAATAAACAAATTGAATATCATGAATCAATTAACCATATCCTTAAAATAATTAATTCACTTATTTAATTCAAATGTACACTTTGTATTTGAAATCAGTCGATGTTGAACTTTATTTTTCAGTTTTTTTTCAGGATCGTGACTATCCGAAACAAATTATGTCCTGAAATTTCCTTCATTCAATTAATATACCTTGAATCATCTACTATATAAATTAAACAAAATTTCAAACTGTTTTAAACTCAATTCTGATAAACGTTTTAAGTATATTGTTGTAACGAACACCTGTTCTTCGAAAAATGTATTTGAAACATGTTTGTTGTGTATGTAATTCGACATTCCACATTTATTGAGACAAAATACCTTATTATTTGTAACTGTGTAAGTTCTATAAGTTAATAGTATAAGTGGTATTAGAGTTTAATACTGCTAAAATATTTTGGGAATTATCTATAACGTAAACTAGAGTTACGTTCTTTAAGAAATAATCGATTATTATTTGAAACTTTAAAATTTGTTTTAGTAAACCTGTCTAAATACTTGTGTGTATTTATGTAAAATAAATAAATAAGTTTAACTAACTTCCAATTCCCAACACGGGTATCGAAACCAAGTTTCAAGAGGAGTGAGTCTGCAAACAATCCGCTGTGCCAAGTGGAGGAGAGTATAATGGTAATTACACACATGGACATTGTCACGTGGGGTAATGGAAGAGGTCAAATGTATATGACCCTCGTAGATCTACATGACCTAAAAACCGATATAGTTAGCAGCAACTTTAAACATCATTAGTAAACAGGTTCTAATATTCATTATAGGAGTAGATTCAAACAGCGACTATTTACCAATATGAAGTGTTTTCGGTACGTCACATCATCAGCACCAACCAGAACATATGCAAAAATTGAACTACAAAAAGTAAATTGGAATTAATATGAGGAGAAATTAATAGAGTTTTCCTTCCCTAGTAACACAGCAGAAGATCTGTGGATTTACATCACTATAAACCGTGTTTCGTTATTCCTAGAAAGGAGAGCACAAATAGCATATTGTGTAACCGGTGCTTAACTTCAAATATTCAAAATTAATAGGACGTATCCATCTCAAAATGGCCACAACAACACTAACAGCCTGAATAAAAATAGCAAATGTTCAGTAATCACAGACAGACTCATAACAAAAGCAGAAAATTACATACCAAAGTATCAATAAAGGATACCCATACCAACTGGAGCAAAATAGTGATTTCTGTAGCAACTGGTGCAATATAGTGATATCCACACCCACAAAAAAAGGATCAAACAAGATGAAAATATAATATGTTACAACTGGTGATCCACAAATAAATAAGTCTAGAAATAAAATTAGAAGACGCGTTAAGTTACTAAAATCACAATAACAGAACACCTTGTATACATAAATAAACTCAAAAACTGTTCCCAGATATTCATATTCTCATATAAAAAAGGCTACAAGGTTAAACAAAACAGTTATCGCTGATTTACCCAACACTCAAACCAATAATAATAAACTAGCATGCAAGAATAAACACAAAGTACACACCTTGAAAGAACAAGGACAGAAGGAAGACTGTCATTGATCTCAAGTATGAGATAAACAACCATGTTCCAAGTAACATAAAAGTATTCAAGTCTATAGTATAAACTGTAGTTTATATAAGACTCGAAGAAAATGAAATATTTGGTTGAGTAGCAATTTAAAAACCTTTACTTTGATCTCCAACTATTGTCAAGAGAATAATATTTGCTAAAAAGTGTAAGCATGGGAAGAGAAATGTGATGGTTTGGGGGGCTTCTATGTTAGGAAGAAAATAGATATTTGCTAAATGGATAGAATAATGGACCAACGCAAATACCATCAGACACTATTGATCCGTCATGTTATACACAACGGTTTGTGTATTATTGGTAAAGGATTCTACTACCAAAGAGATAATGACCTCAAACATTCATCCATCTTATGAAGAAATTACTTAGCTAAGAAAGAAGTGTTCCTGGAATCATTCAAATGATGCAATGCCTCCAAAGAGCCTCGATCTCAACCCAATTGAAGATGTCTAGACTTTGAAACATAAAAAAATAACAAACCAAAACTTCCTTTTGTACTTGAAACATTTGGAGTAAAGATGCAAAGGACATTAATTATTACGCGACAGTACCTGAAAGGCTATCTATAGTTATTAATATAAGATTGGGACTGAAAACATTATCTGTTTGCTGAAGTCAAGTACCACCACCGAATTTTTATTGTAATAAATATGAAGATTAACAAACTTTGAATGTATCACCTATGATTTAACATCCACTGTTCTTTGAATATAGCTTGAAATATAATTTTTGATTTCGTTCTAACACTTTTGCTCAGTACTGTATATATATATACCCAACCAATGAAGTGCACCAAGTACACTACTTAAAAAGGATAGTTTTCTTTACAGTATCATCATTGCGCTATTTGCATAACGTAGTTTAAATACAACAGTGTCATAGATAGAAGTAAATAATATGATTAGGCTATCTTTCGATATAAATTTTCGCTTTTTTATAACTGTAATAAGTACGGCTAACAGACCAAATAACTTCTTGTAACCCTATGCCAGTTTAATGTGTGGTCTGAGGCTGAAGATATTTCTCATTGTGCTTTCAAGTTCTGAGAAGTCTTCAGCAGTCTTATCGGATTGTTTAAGGTCGTTGGTACCAAAATGAATTATAAGAAAACGGACAGATCCGGAAAAAGAACTGGTCATAGCTATGGCATCGTGAACTATAAGGAATTGGACAGATTTTGGAAAAGAACTAGTCATAAGGGTTTCTTTCTCAGTTATATCAAGACTTCTCAGACCTTCGTGTTTTTAGCACATCATGAAAAGACCATGGAACGTATTAGATACCCTCCCGTAATAATGTATTTGTATTAAAACGTATATTATATAATAAATTCTCAATATACGCCTTTTTCAACGTGTATAAAGTTAAAACCAGTATAAACTTGTCTCAGGTTCAAACAAGTGAAACAGCTCTTAGAATAATTTATTTATTTTTGTGGTAAGAACTTAAGAATTTATGTTTGCTAAATTATTTTGTATTAAATTTTCCCCAGTAGGTCAGCGGTACGTAAATCTGAAGTCATATAATGCTCAAATTTGTCGGCTTAACTTTCCACTTAATAACAAAATAATATTATTCGCTTATTCAAGGGTAATTTTAATTTTTTCATTGTGTTTTTTCATTTATTTATTTTTGGCAAAAGCAATCTTAAAAATCAGTTGAGCAAACATAGTCCCGACACAGTGATATTTATAGGAACATACATCGTTAAAAGGTGGGTTCCGTGGTGGGCAGAACATATGCAGTCTATTGAGTGGCTTTGAGCTTAGCTACCAATAAATAAACAAATAAGAAAACATAACGAATAACGAAACAAATAATGTAATTTGCGATTATCTTGATCTGACAACAGAAATATGATTTGCCGTAAGCGACACAATTTGAAACTATCCGCTTTAGTAACCATCTGGGGAATTACGGATACAAGTGATCTTCACAATGAATACTCGTTACTGGACGGCATTCATTGGATGCAGATAAGATCAGTTGAATACTGACGTGAATAATATTTATTTATTCATAGAAACTGAATAATTATTTAGATAAATATCCCAGACGGAAAAAAGTTTTAAAAATAAGAAACCTTTTTTCTGTAGAAAGTATCTTTAACTTACATTTTAAATAATTCCAAAAACATTTGTGTAGTATAGAATTTTTAACCAACAACAAAACAGTTCGTAACATGCTCGTGCACCAGTTTCTCTATTAACGACTGTTTTGTCGTCACGTATAAATCCTACATAGCTATCAATCATAAAGCTACTTTCAATCCTATTTTTTTTTTATTTTCTTGGAATTTCGTGCAAGGCTACATGAGGGCTATCTGCACTAGCCGTCCCTAATTTAGCAGTGTGAGACAAGAGAAAAAGCAGTTAGTCATTAACACCCACCGCCGACTCTTAGGTTACTCTTTTAATAACGAATAGTGGGATTGATTGCGACATTATAACGTCCTCACGGCTAAAAAGGTGAGCATGTTTAATGCGACGGAGATTCGAACCTGCGATCCTCAAATTATTAGTCCAACGTCTTAACCCACTTGGCCATGCCTGGTCTTTCATTACTAAAATGTATCGAAAAGATTATTGTATTTACCACAAAAACATACTAAGAGAGAAACCCTTTAGATTAAACGAGCGTTCAACAGTTTTGTTCCACAATCTTCGTAACTCATTGCTAATATTAAAATTATCAAGCAGTAATTTTACAAATTAAATCTAATATCAACATTTTAATTTTAAAAATATGTGTTCATAATATAGGTTGGAATTAAGAACAAAACCACACAATGGGCTACCTGTCCTCTGCCCATCACAGGTATCGAAACTCAGTTTTTAGAGGTGTGAGTTCGTAGACATACCACTTATAATACAGTAAAAGAACAAACACATGAATGGTCAAACACTGTCATTTAACTTTAGTTATTTTTTGTTTCATCCTTTTCATATAGACATCTGTTTACGCAAAAAGTATAATTACTTTATATTTTGAAAATTTAAAATTATGTATGGATGGTTCATTGAAACGGAATTTCAAATATCTCCTTAACAGGGTATCAGAACGAAACAACAGCACACAAGTATGACAGAAAGTGTTCGTACCCTTAGGTCATGAGTAGTATTTTCTTCATAACTTAAAATGTTTTTTGTGTTTTTTCTTATAGTAAAGCCACATCAGGCTATCTGCTGAGCCCACCGAGAGGAATCGAATCCCTGATTTTAGCGTTGTAAATCCGAAGACATACCGCTGTACTAGCGGGGGACGTAACTTAAAAAGTATCATGACTAGGATAACAAATGTACAGTATTATAAATATTATTGAAAGACACGTCTACATAATTTTATGTAAACTGAACGAAAAAACTGTTTATAAACAAATAATCAAACATAAAAGAGGTAGAAAGTACTCGTGCGTATATTGTTTCCTTTTATATATTTTCTCTGCTTATTTCTCATTACACAATAACTCAAACACCAAAACAATGGTGTCAACCAATTTCAGTGAGGTGGCGTAGATTCAAATAAAGTATTCGATTTTATAAGTTGTAAAGTAGTAATAACAATTTTAATATATATTTTAATCATAATTCTAGAACAAACGATGTTATCATTATCTCTTGAAGCTAGCTTTGTTATAGACATCTGATGGTCTTTCAAAGAACTTATGTACGAGGTGTGACAGTCATTTACAGTCAATAACACTATACAACACAAATTTTGTTCCTGGATAGTATGTGTTATTTCTCAATTGCTTATGTTGTAATAGTACAGAAAATGGCCATTATTCCCTTCAAACTTTGCTTTTGTAACCTGGATAATGAAATTTAAAAATTAACCTATTTTCTGTGAGAAAACGGGCAAATTTGCACATTTTCGCTTACATGAGGTCCAAATAAAACAACATATTAATCAAGAGTTACATGTATTGACACTAACGTTTATACAAAATGTTTAGAAGTGAGTAGTTTTTCGAAACTTGCGACTGAAATGTAAATCACTTTCACGTATCAGTCCTTAAATATAGTCTCCATCTTGTTTTTGTTACACGCTCCCAGGTCACAAAAGCAAAGTTTGAAGACAAAATAGGTCTTTTCTATTTATTTTAAACATAAGCAATGTGGAAATAACACTTTCTACCCAAGAGCAAGAAAATGTATTTTTTTTCTTTACATAGTGTAATAGACAAGCAATAAATATCAAAGTTGGATCTTCATTATACACAGAAAGTGGTTAAAAATAAAACCTTCCCATAATCTGTTTAACACTGTATTAAAGAAAGCAAAATAGAATTTTCCGTAAAGGAAGTAAATGTAGGGACGGCTAATATAAAGTAAGGATGATTCAAATGCCATATCTACTATGTTATTTATATTGAATAATTGATATTTGCCATCCCTATAGTTATTTTTTTTTTTCCGAAAATATTTTTCTCTATTTGTTCGTTTGATAAACCGAAGCATTCAGACTGAGATGAACTTTGAGTCTTTTATTTCACAACTGAGACTGAATAGTTTAAGACAGCTTCGAATGTATTTTTTCATGTAATATATATAATCTAAGGTTCATTAATTGAAGAAGAAATATTTCGGGAAGTAGATAGTTTGAGTAGCGTCAGGATCCTGAGAAGCTGTAAAAACAAAAAAAGCTTTGTCAATTTCTGTTTCAACTCAGTTGAAACACAGCGAAATAAGTGATTCGGTTAATTTCAAGTGATAATTAAAGTGTCTTACGAGGCTTAAGTATTTAGTATTTGTAAAACTGCACTTTTAATAATTTAACACCTGTGTTAAATGATTTATTGTACGTCTTTATATGACCCTGATTTATAAACGTATTTCTTTTTGTGTAACTAAAAACGTTCATAGCCTGTCCTGTTTTTAATTATACCTTTCTATTACTTTAAAGCTAAACAGAAAGTTAATTGTTGCGAATGTTTGAGTTGCTTCAAGCTCTTTCATCTTACAATTGATAAGAATTAAAAAACAATTGTTGGTGGGCTGTCTGCCCCTAATTTAGCATTGTAAGACTAGAAGGAATGCAGCTAGTCATCACCACTTGAGCTACTCTTTTACCAGCGAATAGTGAGATTGACCGTCACATTATAACGCCCCACGCCTGGAAGATCAAGTATATTTTAAGGAAAGGGAATTCAAACCCGCGACCCTTGGATTACGAGTGGAGCGCCTTAACCAACTGGCCATGCCGGGCCTCAACATTAACTGACCAAATGTTCACTTTTTTCACATAAATTACTGTAAGGTTTGTTAATTTTAAATTTTGCACAAAACTACACGAGGGCTACCTGCGCTAGCCGTCCCTAATTGAGTAGTGTAAAACAAGAGAAAAGTCAGATAGTCATCACCACCCACCGCGACCGATTACGAGAGAGTGATTTAACTACCTGGCCATGTCGGTCCGAGCTCTGAATAAACATTGAGAACGTGTACTTATGAAATGTTAACTTTAAATGCACTGATGGTCCAATAATTTTATTTTTAATATCCCGAATAATTGTTCAGTCTTTCTTTCCTCATTAATAAGTCTAAAAAGCTTTCCAAATCTAAACGTTAAATTACTTAACAACCATTTCTACTTACCTGGATAAAAAGTTAATCATGGCCTTTATATTGAATTTCCCATTTCTTTAGACACTTTTGTATCAAACTGCACGCTATACCTTTAACTATAACTACTTCTTAACTGACCGTCAAGTTCTGCTCCACTTTCCAACCCACTGGCGAGACCTGCACCACTTCGTTAACCAAAGCCTGTCCTATCACTTACACTCAGTCCTCCACTACCAACCAACCCACTTCTAAGTCCTGCGTCGCCCCCCAATCCATCAGGAGCACCAGGGACTAATCCTTGACCATCATCGATTCCAAATCTGCTACTATATCCTGGTGATAACTCACTTCTGCGACCTGCACCTTTTCCGACATCTCCACGATAATCAGTGGCCAGGTGGTAGTCTAAACCACCCCTATTTCCTTATCATCTATTAAATCTATTTCTCAATCTGCTCCCAAGTAAAGGGTTGACGTAACGTCCCACACCATCACCAATTCCAAACAAGCTACTATATTCGTCTCTACGTAACAACCTACTTCTACGACCTCCAACGTTTCTGAAGTTTCTAGAATAACTAGGTGCCAACTCATAATCTAAATCACCCCTACTTCCTGACTGTCTTTTACTTAAGCCATGTTTTATTTTGACGCCGTCATAACCGCTGTAATCTTCTTTTTCATTATATTTTGCATCATTTTCGTCTCCAATGTAATCACTTTCAAAAACGTCTTGTTTACTTTCTGTAGTGTAGAACGTGACAATCAGATACAGACCTGCAACCTGAAATAAAACAAAACGTCAGTTTCGTCTTATTTTAAAAGCTATTACAATCGTTTGTACTATTCCATCGGTAAAGAAAATGTGTAGAATGTATTGTTTGTTTCTTTTTTTAATTTCACGCAAAGCTGTTCGAGGGCTATCTCCGATAGCCGTCCCTAATTTAGCAGTGTAAGACAAGAGGGAAGGAAGCTAATCATAACCAACCACCGCCAACTCTTGGGCTACACTTTTACCAGCGAATAGTGGGATTGACCGTCACATCATGACGTTCCCACGGTTCAAAGGGCGAGCATATTTTAGTGTGACAGGAATTCGAACCAGCGACATTTGATTACGAGTCCTTAACCCACCTTGCTATGTCGTGCAGAATATAAAATAAAAGGTTCCCGTGTACATTATGTACACGAACGCACGTGTATGTAACATTTCTGATTTGTAAGTTTTTTTATATTATTTGTTTAATTTCTATTTTTAAGTTTTATTGGATAGGTTGCTTGAAATTTATATAAATTAGGTATCAATTAGTTTAATCTACTTGAATTTAATAAGTATTATTGAAATTACAGGCGACATGCCCGTTAATTAACTATAATAGTATTTCGAACCTAATTTACTGAGTTTTGTTTATATTAACATTTGTTTTTGTTGTTGTTGTCAAAGTATATATCATTCGAAGAGTTTTCCTCAAAATTCAACAAATATCAGCATATCTAGTGGTACGGTTTGGCTCGTTACTGGAAGACTTTGATCCTAGACTCGGCATGTCCAGGTGGGTTAAGGCGTCTGACTCGTAATCTGAGGGTCGCGAGTTCGAATTCCCGTCACACCAAACATGCTCGCCCTTTCTTCCGTGAGTGTGTTATAATGTTTCGGTTAATCGCACTATTCGTTGGTAAAAGAGTAGCCCAAGAGTTGGCGGTGGGTGGTGATGAATAGCTGTCTTCCCTCCAGTCTTACACTGCTAAATTAGGGACGGCTATCGCAGATAGCCCTCGGGAAGCTTTGCGCGAAATTAAAAAACAAACACACATTGACACTAAACACCAATAAGGAATTAACCAATAACATCAAATATCTCAAGCTTTTTTAATAAATATTTAATTATACTTTGTTTGATTCACGTTGTTCTATAATTGTGTCAAATCCTTTGTAATCACTTATTAACCTAATTACTTAAAATAAAATATAATTTTAAACAGGAGGTTAGTCATGAGGGTCCATCCAGACGGAGTTATTTGAATTGAGCTTACGGGAAATATCCGTACCTGATTTCTAAGATATAAAACTTAATCTTTATGACTTAGCCACAGACAGACTTAGACAGGACAGTAAATACTGTCTATTATATTGAAATAATCTCAAGCAACAAATCCAATCTATTGTCTCTGATGAATTAAACCATAGTTTGGCAATATTATTAAGTCTTAGCATAATCCTTCTGACACTTACCACTGCCCTCGTATTCGTAGTGTTGCAAAGAAGTAAAGTTGAATCTGGCTGTGAACTAGTTGGTAATATTACAATGTTCATGAAATGTTCATATTTATATAGCGAAGGTGATATAAACCAGTCATCCTAAAGTGAATATTTGTGAGAAACAGCCATGATGGGAATTATTATTGAATATGTGTTTTTTTCTTCCATTCTTTTTAATAAAATAAGTGAAGTAACATATTAAATTTGTTTATCCCGGATATTTGACAGTCGAGAATACAAAAAACCTCTAAACTTCTTTTTGTAAAAAATTGGAAATTTCCTAATTAATTTTCTGTAAGATATTAATTTAAAATTGAAAGTTTTATGATATCTGTAGTTTGTGATGCAAGAGAAATTTGCTTTATTGTTATTCAATTATTTTAAAGACCATATTAATAATCTTAAATCGGTTTCAAAGAAACTAAGTTCAAGATAATTAAAGGAGGCGACTTAACTAAAAGAAAGTTTGAAAAATCATCTCCTAGATTCTTGGCTAAAATTTACTTATAAGCCTAACACTAGTAATGTATGCCAAGGAAAACAGTGTTAAACTAATGAGTTACAGCCATCTAGGGTGCAAAATAGATAAATTACAGAATACATCTCATACAAGTTGGTACATATCAAAAGAATGAAAAATCATAATTTACGTTTTGTTTCTCTTCCGTATTTTTCCTTATTAATAATAACTCAAGCTTTCTATTTTCAAAAATAAAATTTGTTATGTACTTTCAAAATAAAAAGTTTTTATTTATTTATTCTTACTTTTCCTCTAGCGGACAGTGTTATTAATATACTTGATAACGAGAAAGCCACTTGAAATAAAAAATGTATCTCAGAACGGCTTGTGGGTATTAACACTTTTATTGATAAGGACAGAACAACGTTTCTACCTTTCTATATCACATTCAAATGTTATCTTTCTTAACCTGAAGATGACTTAGGAAGGTCGAAACATTGTTCTCTCCTCATCAATAAAAGGGTCTCGGCATGGTCAGATGGGTTGTCTTATAATCCGACTGTCACGGATTCAAAACCCCGTCGCACCAAATATGCTCACACTTTCAGCTGTTGGAGCATTATAATGTGACGGTCAATCCCACTATTCGTTGGTAAAAGAGTATCCCAAGAGTTGGCGGTGGGTGGTGATGACTAGCTGCCTTCCCTCTAGTCTTACACTACTAAATTAGGGACGGCTAGCACAGATAGCCCTCGAGTAGCTTTGTGCGAAATTCATAAAAAACTAAAAACAAAACTAATTATTTAAACTGAACTGTCTTCTTAATTTTCTGTTGTTTTATCAAAGTTATTAGTTTGGTTTCCATGCGTTATTAATTGTTTTACATTGTTGCTTAGGAATAGTGTATGTTGCTGTTTTTTTAGTAGGCACTCAGTAATTATTTGACTATAGCTGTTTCTGATTTATTATTGGCTGTATACTTAACGTTACCTGGTAATATGTTCTCTAATTCACTTTGATATTCCAGCCAATTGGCTTTTTTATACTCGAATTTGTCTTATTTAAAGGTTTTATCTTTGTGGGGAGCGAGATCGAAGACACACCGTACAGGAAGATGATCACTGTCTACATCTTTTCCCACATTAAAATTTAATAATTGATATTAAAGGAGGTGAGGCAGATATCTAATATATAACTTGTATTTGTATCATACGATGTATGAGTAGGTGTTTTGTCACTTAACATTGCTATGTTATTATCCTCGATGAATTGTAATAGGTGTCTTCCATTTGTGTTTGTGGACAAACATCCAAAGCCTGTTGGTTCGGTTGGAATGTCGTGCTTTGCTAGTTGATGGTTACAACGCTAGCCCTCCCTAATTCAGCAGTAATAGACAGAGGGTAAGCAGCTGGTCAACACCACCCATCATCAACATTTGGGCTATTCTTTTACGAAACAATAGCGGAATTGACCACAATGTGATAACGCTCACACGTGCTGAACATGTTCGATAGCCGTATTTGGGATCAGATACAAGCACATTAAGGTAATAGTCGAACGCTACCTTTCCATCAGATCACGCCATATCTACGTGTTTAAGAAAATATTTATTGTTTGTATTTCGTGTTGTCTTGTTTTTTAATAATTTAAATAAAAGTAGATCAGCCTGGCATGGGCACGTGGTTAGGGCGCTCGACTCGTAATCTGAGAGTAGAGGGTTTGAATCCCCGTCATACCAAACATACTCTCTCTTTCGAACCTGGGGTCGTTATAACGTGATGGTCAATCCCAATATGCATTGGTATAAGAGTAGCCCAAGTGTTGGCAGTGAGTGGTGATAACTAGCTGCCTTCCCTCTAGTCTGATACCTCTAAATTAGAGACAGCTAACACAGTGAGCCCTTGTGTAGCTTTGCGCGAAATTCAAAACAAACCAAACCTTTCACATTACATTAACATAGATATGTTGATATAAATACAGCTATATAATTCCTCAAAAGTTTTATTATATTAATGCCTCCTCAACTTGACAACATTAACTTTAATTAAGCCACGTTAAGCGTCTTTTACATCAATCACAGGTCGCATTAAGTAAATTATATGTATAATGTAAGGTTTTTTTTTTTTACATTCTTTTAGCAATAGTTTTTAACTGAAACATATCTTCATACCATACTTCAGACGAACAAAACTGTCTAAGCAATACAAGCTGAAGAGAGTTTTATTATAAAGGTCAAGAAACTTGTTAATGTGAGGCATACAAAACTATCTAGTACCGTGAATATCATATAACAAGGGTTGGTTTGGTTTGAATTTTGGCGCAAAGCTACTCGATGGCTATCTCCGCTAACCGATCCTACTTTAGCAGTGTAAGATAGACAGAGGCAGATAGTCATCACCATCTATCGCCAACTCTTGGGCTACTCTTTTCCCAACGAATAATGGGATTTGTCGTCACATTGTAACATCTTTACGGCTGAGAGGGCGAGCATTTTGGTTTGACGGAGACACCAACCCGCGATTTTCAGCTTACGAGTCGAGATATACCAAGGGAATTTTAACTGTTACAAACGTTTTTCACCTATATTGTGTTGTATTTTCTTTCACGTATAATATGGATTATTATTCTTTTGTTGAGACTGAGAGTCTTTGATCACTCTGATAATTTTGTTATTGAGCTTGTCTTGGACTATTTTTTCTGTTTTGTGTATATTTCATCAATTAACTATTTTTCTTTTAATTTTATAATTATCATAATCGTGGATCATCATAATTATCTTCTTTTGTTGCTTGTTTGTTAGAAGTAAATTTCAACTTAAAATGCTAAAATTCAGGGCCTTCTTCCACTCTGTGTACAGAACGCAGATCGCCTATTGTTTGGGCTTGTGTTCAAAAGTCACCAAACATTGTTTTCATACCTTTCAAATAAAGATCTTTAAGTTGGTTTATTTGTTTTTTGATCAGCAGATATGTTTATATTGTTTGTTTGTGATAAATATATTTGTTTTATATTGTGTATTTGTGATAAGTAGATTTATTTTATATTGTTTGTTTATGATAAATAGATTTGTTTTATATTGTTTGTTTATAATAAGTAGATTTCTTTTATATTATTTGTTTACGATAAGAAAATTTCCTTTATATTGTTTATTTATGATAAGTTGGTTTGTTTTATACTCTTTTCTATGATAAGTAGGCTTTTTTATATTGTTTCTTAATGAAAAGTAGATTTATTTTATGTTGTTTGTTTATAATGAGTAGATTTGTTTTATATTACTTATTAAAACAAGTAGATTTGCTTTTTGTTGTTTCCTTATAACTGGTACATTTGTATTATATTGTTTGTTTATAACAAATAGATTTGTTTGCTGTTGTTTGCTTTTTACTGCTACATGTTTCATTATATTGTTTGTTTATAATAATAAATAAAGAATTAAACACAAGAAAAGCCAAAACAAGCGTTATAATTTACGTCGGTTTGTTTTACTTGGAGAGAAATGAAGATTTTTTATTCATTTTTTATATTAATGTTATGAATATTAATACCACAGCTTCATAAAGAAATAAAGGTAAATTGCTCCATAATATTTCTTTCACAAATTGGAAAACTAAATTGTATATCTTTGTGCCTATTGTTCAGAAGCAATGAGAAAATATTTCCATTTCTCTAATGTTTCTAACAGTATTTGTTTAATCACTTAGATAAGCACTCCAGTTGCTCAATTAATTATCTTAGTTCGTCTAAGGCCCGGCATGGCCAAGCGTGTTAATGCGTGAGACTAGTAATCTGAGGGTCGCGGGTTCACATCCCTGTCGCGCCAAACATGTTCGCCCTTTCAGCCGTGGGGGCGATATAATGTGCGGTCCATCCCACTGTTCGTTGGTAAAAGAGTAGCCCAAGAGTTGGCGGTGGGTGGTGATGACTAGCTGCCTTCCCTCTAGTCTTACACTGCTAAATTAGGGACGGCTAGCACAGATAGCCCTCGAGTAGCTTTGTGCGAAATTCCAAAACACCCAAACAAAACAAACAGTTCGTCTCAACTTGTTTTCTTTCGTTGCGTAGTTTGAACAAGAAGTCGTTGACGTAGCTGTCACATTCCACAGAAGACGAAAAAAGAAAAAAGTCTCCAATGCGCAAGGGTCGAACTAATTGATACGTAAAAATAATTTTAAATAGATTTTCAACCCTTTACATAATCAACTCGGTCATTAAGCAACTTCTTCACTCTGAGAAATTTATTTAAAAAAACATTATTTTCAGAAAGTTTCGAAAAAATGAACAAACGAAAATTTAATCATGTCATCACTGTTATTTCACTCTATTATACATTACCCGCCTTTTCTTGTCAGCTTTCCAACGCATACATTTAAATATACTTTTGTACAAGTGCCTTTTTAGGTTAAACCAACTACATTAGTGATGCGGCCAAAAATAAATCCTTCAGTGTTTATAATAAAACATTTATATAGGAGCAGTTTATTTTCTTAATTTCCATATTATTTTCGTTTTCAGGATAAGCAGAGAAATAAGAAACGTTTCGTTTCCTTAATAATAATTTGTTGTTAGGAATTAAGCAAGAAGATACACAATAGGCTATCTGTGCTCTGAAAACTACTGGTATTGAAAGCTGATTTTTAGTGGTGTAAGTATGCAGACATACCGGTGTGCCACTGGGGTTGGAATTAGACAAAGGATAATAAAAAATAAATTGACACTTCTAAATAAACCAGAAAGTATTCACTTAGAACAGGTAACAAGAATAAAACATACACAGGTATATCCAACGCTTAAAATAATCTATTCTTAACCTTCATATGATATTTAACTATTATATTATTTTTCCTCAATGAGACCAGAATTCTTGACCTTTGACCTCGAAATTTCCTTCCTCATGACCTCATATTAATTTTTTAAAGTAACTCACGAACTATTATGTACAAATGTTTCATGTTAAAATCTAATCTGAACACTCAAGACATTAGAGTTATATAGTTAACAATGTATAAATTCGGATTTTTTTCTTGTTTTTTAACTTTTTTATTAGTGCATTCAGTTTATTTCCCAGAAATAAAAAATATTGAAGTGCACAAATAGATTTATAAACTAGTTGAAATTGTCTTGGGTTTCTTCGATTTTGATAAATATGATTTTAACTATTTAGATTACCAGTTGACGATTCTAAGCTTCGTTGTTTCTCTCTTTATATAGCAATTGTCTTGATGCTTATGTTTAAGTGTTGCTAGAAACCAAGAAAAAAACACTTGTTAATAAAAATTACTTATCTTTGAGATATTTGATGCTATTTTTTCTCGTATTTTGACGTCATTTGTGACGTAAATTATAAAAATATTTTTCAATTAGTTCCAAAACATATACTCTTCAAGATGCAAATCATATTCAAAAGAATCATGTACAAATGAGTCTGAAACATTGCCTAATGGCCCTTTCGAGTTTATTAGGATCCAATTTCTGTTTGAAGCCACAAGAAAAACAATTTTAGATACATTTAAAAAACATTCTTTATGGATATTACTTGAGACAAAAAGTTTTCAGCATCTTGTTTGCGTTTAAGGGTCGAATACTTTTAGACGTTTAGAAGAATGGCCTAGAGTGTACAAGGGAGAGCTGAGTAGAAGTCTCAGTATGATAGCTGATATCTAACTAAACAATTTGTCTTGAGTTACGATTTCGTTTAAAATAACATGTTGGCACTTTGTACAACCCCTACTTTTAATTTCGTGAAATGTGAAGGCTCAGTCAACTTTAACATGCTTAGTTAGGCCTAACACTGAATGTTATACGATACTCTCATATGGTTCATTTCAAAACAACCCTGCCACATTTTATTATACTTGCCTGTTGGTTTAATAATAGTATCTGCATATTCTAATAAAATTATTGCAATGTCCAAAAAACTAAATCTGTCATACTTAAAACTTGATGTCAGAACATAAATCACACTTAGAATTCATACACTTTATTGTAAAAGTTGAGCTTCAATTTTTTGAGACATATTTTCTTATGATAATACAAAAAACGACTTTCTATCAAAAGGAGAACGTACAAAGTATAGCATAATAGGCCTTTTCTCTGAGGAACCACCCATCCCTCCCCCTAATCCCCAATTATATTTCATATAATATTCCAGGATACTAAACGTTTTGATACCCGTGGAAGGCATATCACAAGTAGACCCTTCTGTTGTTTTGTACATAACGTCAAACAACCAACAGAACTGTCTTGTACAGTCCAGCACCACAATCCAGTTAGGGTTCATATCAACAGGAACAAAACATTTTTGTGAATGAATATATCTTCACTTACCTATTTATGTTTCGTTTGCTGCCCCTGTTTTATTATGTCACCAGTTTTATAACGGATAGTGTGTGTGTTTGTTTTTTCTTATTGCAAAGCCACATCAGGCTTTCTGTTGAGTCCATCAAGGGGAATCGAACCAGCGAATTTTGCGTTGTAAGTCCATAGACTTACCGCTATGCCAGCGGAGGACAAAGTATAGCGAAAGCTATTGGCTTAGTGCAACAAGTTTTCTTTCGTGGTAAGTTTTAATTTTTGTGTCTCTCGTCAGCAAGTATAAAGTAGAATAGCTCCTTCTTCAGACGAGTGCTATTGAACAACATTAATAGTTTCGAATGTTCTTTGAACAACCCAAATTATAATAATCGTCTCGTCTTAGAAACAGGAACCTTGTTATAGTCTTTTCTCAGGACCGAGATGTTCCTAATCTTATTTTTCCGTACCTAAAAGGACTAGCAAAAATATTTGTTTTAAGAATTTGATAGATTACACACAATAATGAGACGAAAGAACAACTTTATGAAGATTTTTTGTTTTACCTACGGTTTTGCCGTTAATAAAAACTAACGAAAATATTCCAAAAAATAACAACGTAGATGTTCAAAGCAAGTTTTATCTTAATCTACACATGAATACAATCCATTAATAAAAGGTAAAACATTGTATGCTATGAACTGATTAAGGAAGTTTATTAAATAACGAATAGTTATAAGTTGGTTTGTTTTTGAAGTTTGCGCAAAGCTACACTAGAGCTATATGCGCTAGCCGTCCCTAATTTTGCAATGTAAGAAGGCATCTAGTCACCACCACGCACTGCCAACTCTTAGGCTACTTTTTTAACATCGAATATTGGGATTGACCTGTCACATTATAATGCCCCTACATCTGAAAGGGCGAGCATGCATGGTGCGACTGGGATTCAAACCCGCAACCCTCAAATTACGAGTCAGACGCCTTAACCTATCTGGCCATGCTTCGCTAGTTATAAGTTGGTCCTAAAGCTGAATAATAGCTTATTATTAATAATTTAAGAAGGAGACCTAAATGTGTTTAGTCACGAAAATACGAAAAAATAGATATTTTGTTAAACTGAATATGTTTCGTCTTCACCTTTTCAACGTTCTTAAATTTAATAATAATAGCAAAAATACATTGGTTTAATATTTTTAGACCCCAATCTACTGTTTGGTAGGTTTCCCTTCAACAACAAGATTAATTTAAGTGGGCTTTTCATTGAATTATTTTGTTTTCTGAAATATATCGACGCTTAGTGGTACAGAGACATATCTGCGGACTTACAAAGCTGGAAACCGGCTTTCGATAAACGTGGTGAGCAAAGCACAGATAGACCTTTGTGTTTAACATCAAACAATCCTGAGATGTATCCACCACAATCAACATAATTAATATCGTATGTAATGAATTTATAACATAAGTATCGAAACTTTCATAAGGACTAGCTATTTCAGCGGCTACATTAAATATGACGTATGATGCAACACCATTGTTATTAAAAGAACTAACATTGTTACGTAGAACTGAATGTACAAGAGCCTCTTAAACGTATATAAAGAAAGCTAAGTTTAGGTTAGTTTGTTTGGGAGTTTCGCGCAAAGCTACACGAAGGTTTTCTGCGTTAGCTATCCCTAATTTAGCAGTATAAGACCAGAAGGAAAGCAGCTTGTCATCAATCACCACCCACCCTAAGTCCTGGGCTACTCTTTCAACAACGAATAATGAGATTGTCCGTAACATTATAACGTCCACAAAGCTGAAAGAGCAAGCATACTTCTTGTGACAGGGATTCGAACACTTGACCCTCAAATTAGGAGCCGAGCGCTCTACCTAATTGGCAGCTAAAGCATACCACGAAAACAAAGATGAAATATGAATTTTTTAATTTGAATTTGTATCTTCCTCGAGGTTAGATTATGATTCTCTAGTAATCTATGAAAAAATCTAAGAGCCATATCGTATCTTTATCGGCCTCCACAGCTGCTAAATCTTTTATCGGAGGAACCATCCACCCCTTCACTCCTCCTAAATGTTGAAAAAAAAGAATAAAATTAATTTTTCGACTGGGTCTTTTTTTCAGAAATATCTTTCATTTACCTAAATCATTCGTATTTGTTTAAGTTTTGCTTCATATTTAACTGAACTAGCGTATGAAACTAAACTTTTGTTCCTCTATCTACATCAAAGCTACATCGGGATAAATGCTGAGTCTACCGAAGGGAATTGAACACCTGATTATAACGTCGTATATCATCAGACGCACTGCTGTACTAGCAGGAGACCCCTACAGCTTTTAACAATTTTGATAAATTTTATTAAATAGAACAATTAAATATGAAACTGTTTTCTTGCATTACAGTAAAACTCACCATGCAAATAATATGGAAGTGTTAAAGTAAAGTAAAGCTGTTTCAGTTACCTATTGAAAAAGAAATGACGAAAATAGGTCAATAAAATATTATATGTTTGGACTGGAATTTCAAAAGAAAATGTAGAAATTTATAAATTTAAGTTTAATTTTTTTAATGTTTTGAAATCATGATTTCATTTGAAAAATGGAAGATTCCTATAAAAATTTTCTTGAATATAGTGCCATCTAGTGTGATTCAGACAGTATAAAAGGAAAAAAAAAAAAAAGATTTATTTTATGTATGTGCCTGTTGACTAAGGTGATTTTAATTTAAGATCATGATAAAATCACATCTAATAATGATTTCTGACTGTAGATGGTAGTAAAGCATCAATAGCGAACTTTAATTAGTTTGACAGTCACTGCTTTCATTTGTTAAATTGAAAATAGGTCGTTAAATATCATAGTATCTAGTAAAAATTGTATTTCGAAAAAAAGCTTCTTCAGTCGTCAGTCATGCATCATATCCCATTAACGTATTTTGAGGATTGGCTATTTAAGTATTAAAATTAATCTGTTAATGTCACATGAGTGTGCGGCCCAATAATATCACTGCATATGTTGTTTTGAATACTGTTCGTAAGATATTTTGCAATACTACATAAATCTGATAATTTAAATTACATACAAGTTATTTTAGTTTGAAAAAGAAATTTTTTATAATTCATATATGAAGACTTCAATACATATATTTTTTTATCGTGTAGAAATTGTTTACAAATTTTGTAGAAAACAAACTCTTAGTTAGATTAATTTATTACTTCTCTCATCACAGTGACATTTTTTATTATTATGTTCCTAAAAAAATATATACAAACAAAAGGAAAAAAAAGAACATTGATAACAAGTGAATATATACCATCAATCATCTAGATGTTTTGGGGAAAAAAACTCGACTTTCCTTCTCAAAACACATATTGCAGTTTGTCTTTTATATATCAACTTTGTATCAGGTTAACTCCCTCAGGCCATTGTGTCTTTATCAAGTGTTGAATATGTGCTTTTACCAGCCCATTCACACAAAAACATGAAAACTCTACGAGATTATCATAGGATCCAAATAAGCAATAGAACCAGATACATATGTTATAATTGTGTAGAACATCGTTTATTCTTCGTTTAGAAAAAATCAATGTACAACTCCCACTCACCATGTTCATAGATTGTAGCTTCAAGCATTTGTATTAATTAATATAGCAACATTGTTGTAATAAACTAGTGAATGTTTATATGAAAGAACTTGTTAAAGAAAAAGTAATACTTCCTAACCATGTAGCAGTAGACAAGGTCACTAACAGAGAAACATTAGCTGCAGTAGTACAGCATAATGTGAGGAATATCAAACATCAGACACAACAGAGTAAAATAAATTGTTCTATTTCTTAGGAAATATGAAAAAACAAACATAAAGAAAGCGTAATAACGTTATTAAAAAATATAGAGATATATTTGAAGCAGAAGTGAATCTGGTCGTACAAAAAACGTTAATCACATAATAGTGTTAAATGACAAAAAAACTATAGCACAAAGACCTTATAAAATGCCAGAGATAGACAAGTGTGAATTGACGAGGTTACGAGAAGAAAATTCAAATATTAAACCAATCAAATGTCAGTTCTTGATAAAAGAAATATAATATCTATGTCATTTAGTAACCACAGTTGGTGTAAACTAAAAAGTTAGACATTCGTGCATTTCTAAGACTTTATCATAGGTTTATACCATATTTTGAGTTGTGTGCAAAAACTGTAAATCAGCTAAATAAAAAGGAAACAGATTTTGATTGCACAGGTAATAGTCAGAAAGCACTGAGGTAAAAGGCACTGAAACTGAAGAAACATAAGTGAAAAGACTATTAACAAAACTGGAGAAATTAAAACCGGAAATGAGGATGAATTAGAAGTACGAATAAAATCATGTGATTAGTAAACAAAATAATAATGAGTTTATAAGTAACATGTGTGCTTGCACGTTGTACCCCAGTACTTACTGTGGAATAGAGATAGCAACTTCATTTCCATGTTAATAAAAGATATTTTTCAATTCTTAAGTGCCCAGAAAACTGAAACAAGTGCTTTTCTTCGAAATGTTACCTTAATAGTAGAAAGATTCAACAGAACGTTGCTGGATACGATCTCTCAATACTGTGAGAAAGATAAGAAAACGTAGGAAAAGCTAGTTCATTTATTATATAAGTGCTGAAAATGAGTCTACTCTGGAAAGTCCGTTCTTTCTACCACATGGTAGAGATGTAATGCTGTCTTTACAAGAGATAATGACCCCAAAACTATTTAATCATGCTGTAAATTATGATTTTAAGACAAGGAAATAAAACTCTATCAGTACGAACATATGACTCGTAAAAACCAGATTGCAGATAAAAAAGAAAATATTTTAGTCCATTCTGATGATTCGAATAAACTATATTTATCTTATGATGATGAAGAGATGAGTGAAATCGAGATTGAAACTATAACATAGAAGACGTTAATACCACATATTAAATTATGGAAATGTTGACGTAGATGATCCTATGCAAAGAATTTCATGTAACGTCTTCGTCCCTGTACAGTATGTAAAGAACATCTGTAACGACATTAGCTGATACTGTTACCCATGATTATAACAGTAAATCACTTGTTCTTATACCATCTCAACTAGAAGAAATCCTTAACCCAACAAAATGACTACTGAAATTTCATCCATATATAGCTGAATGAAGACGCAAAATTGACAATAATAGAATTAATGTTAATTCCAGTGAAGAAACATGTGGTGTGCTAGTATTTTTTAACATGTAAAACCATGTTCGTAGTTGTAATTCGAAGTAGACAAAAGGGTATGTGTATAAACATTGTTGTGTATGTTATATACACATATGTATGTGATTGTAATACACGTGTATTAATATGTTTTAGTAGTAAATATATCTATAGGTTTACTATGATCATTACCCAATGGATGAATGGAAACATGGCGGCACAGAGTATGGTACCAGTGAGAATTTTTGTTTGTTTGTTTTTTGGAATTTCGCACAAAGCTACTCGAGGACTATCTGTGCTAGCCGTCCCTAATTTAGCAGTGTAAGACTAGAGGAAAGGCAGCTAGTCATCACCACCCACCGTCAACTCTTGGGCTACTCTTTTACCAACGAATAGAGGGATTGACCGTAACATTATAACGCACCCCACAGCTGGGAGGGCGAGCATGTTTGGCGCGACTCGGGCGCGAACCCCTCAGATTAGGAAGCGCACGCCTTAACGCGCTAGGCCATGCCAGGCCTCCAGTGAGAAAAAAACGGGGATGATTTTTATAGAAGAAGGTGATTTTATACTATCAGGAGATAAGTGGATAATTTTCGATTATATATCGTTTCCATAGTATGTTTGATTAATAGTTGTATTACGAGAAGAACTAATATTGTTCGATAAATCTTTTGTCGTATGGAGTCGTGTTAGTTTCGACGACAATGGCTGTGAAAATATGACGTAATTACATGTGACAAATCAGAGAACAGCTATTTTATCAAGTCTGCGGATTTCCAAATTTAACTCAGGGGTTCGATTCTTTTCAGTGTACTCGGCTGATAGCCCAATGTGGCATTGCTTCAAGAAAAACACACAAACAAACACATACTTTTTTTAACAGTAATTAAATTGGATCTAATTATCTCATATTATTGTGCGGAGAAAAGTGTCTCTTCTCATACTGAAATTATACCATGCAACAAATACAACTTTGTCTTCGGTGAGTTGTGTTACAGTATAACCGATAATTATATTATAGAATAAACTGTAGAACACTTACCATCGTCCTCGTCTTCATTGGACTGCGATACGGTGAAAGACGTTGGTATCAGCTTTTAGTTAGTTGGTTATGTTGAAAGCATTCTCCAATTTTTCATATTTACGTAATGTGGTGATATGACGTTCTCATACTGAAGCCCTTAGATCTGAAATACGAAGCTGTTATAGCCTATATTGCTACTAATTAGTTTTAAATTATGCAAAAGTCATACCTTATAATTGGTTTTTTCGTCAGATTTAGGAAGAAACAAATTTAAATCACAAATCAAGGTTATTAATTGTATATAAATATTTTTAATTTCTTTTCGGTACTGATATCCTTCCAAAGTCCGAAATCATGGCAAATAATCATGATGGTGTTTGCATCGTAACTTCGTCGAAAAGTAACATACAGAGTTATTTGTTTCTTTTCCTTACGATCTTGTTTAGTTTAAGTGAAAACCATAATTTGTTTTATATTTTACACTTTATTATTATTGATTTTTTGCAACACTCATATTAAGTTTAGGTTACGTACAGCTACATTATGTTGTGGGAAACTTTCAAACTGAGTTCATTTATGGCTGCATTAGGTGTAAGGTTTACATTTTACTTAAATTATACGTTCCACGGTGCGTCCAATAATTATTTCTTATTTTCCTAATGCTCTATGTTTCACAGAAGAAACATCTGAATGAACGGTGGACATAGCAGATAGCCCGAAGTGACTTTGCTATAATACAAACAAACACACACAACTGAATTAAATAAACTTTCCAAACGCTATTTTCTATTGAAAGGTACTGATATCATGACAGTTTTTTCTTGTTGGTGTAGCATGTATGATTAACAACTCTCGTTCTCATTAAACAAGTTCCTTTATTCACATTATTGTTTAACTTGACAGCTGTTTAGGAATGAATAAACTGATTTGAAATCAATTCAAATGTTTGATACCTTGTACTGTCATGTTTCCTAGTCATTGGTATGTTCTTCGTAGGGTATGTTCCATTCTTTTTTTCAGGTTAGTTTCACTAACTTTGTTTATTATAATGTCTGTAATATATTAAATTTATGATGTCCATAAGTTATGTTGTATAAAATGACTAACTTAAATAGTATTTTGCAAACAATATTTGCCGTATTTAAGCCAGTCTAAACAGAAACATGCATTCAGCAATAGATATTATACACATATGGTGTGGTTTGTAATACTATTATGATAAACACTTCTACTTGTTGAAAATCTCTGGAGAACTATACAGAAAATGTAACGGTTAACAATGTAATAGGTCTAACACTAATGTCTCAAGTCAAGTATAAATGAATGTTTTAATGTTTATCAGTTTTTCATTTTATTCACTTTTTTATTGTGATATTTTATTGATCATGATTATTTAATATTATTAGCTTGTTTAGAAACAAGCTAGATCTTATGGGATATTGTCAATATTATGGCTGCTAAGGAGTAAAAATTCTTATTCTAAATAAGCTCTGTTAATCAATGGATTAATTATCAAATTCTGATCTCCATTGGTTGATAAGATCAGAAGCTTCTGAATACAATAATAAAATTTTTGACTTTTAACAGTTTTGATGAATCTTATTAAACTCGACAATAAAATGTTATATTGTTTTCCTATATCACAATAAAACATTAAAAATGCAGAAAATCTGGAAATGTTAACGTAAAGTGAAGTCAATGAGTTCGTTCTTTCATACTGTTTCAAATAACTAATAAAAAGGAAACGATGAAAATAGATCAATAAAAATATTTCAGTTGCGACTGGAATTGCCAAAAATTTAATTTGATTAATGCAAGTTTCCTGTCAAAATGTTTCTGGAATATAGCGCCATCTAGTGTTACTCAATAAGTATATGTCTCTCGAGTAAAGAGATTTTAATTTAATATCATGATTTCTGACCGTAGACGAAGTAAACTTAGTAAAGCATCAATTGTGAACTTTATTAGGCCGATAGATACTGTTTTCATTTGTTTAAATAAAAATAGGTCGCTAGATGTCATAGTGTCTAACAATAAATCTGTTATGAAAGAAAGCATTTACTGTCACTAATCTTACTTCATATCCCATAAACGTACTTTCAGAATTGGCTAATTATATTTTAAAATTGATCTGTTAACGTCAGGTGAGAGTATGACCCAATAATATCATTGCATGAGGGGTTTGGAATACTGTTCCTAAGATCATTTGCAATAGTACATTTGCCTAATAATTAAAATTCCATATAAGTTATTTTAGTTTTATAAATAGATTTTCCATAATTTAGATAAATAGAGCTCAAAATTAATATCATTTTTTTTCTATCACATAGAAATTGTTTACTTATCGGGAGCAAAACAAACTCACAGTTAAATCAATTTATTATTTCGTTTACCACAATAAACATTTTTTATTATTATGTTTCTGAAGAAAGATATAAGAGAACTGAAGAAACGAGAAGAATATTGATAAAAAATAAATGTATATTTTCATTCATCTAGAAGTTTTCGGAAAATGTTTGTCTTATATTTTCAAAACTACATTATTTCTTTATCTAGTGTTGATGGCGTGAATTAAACAAAAAAAAAACAGAACATCAAAAACACTTATCTATAGAAATGGTTAATTTAACAGGCGATTATAATGAATTAATTAAACCAGACATTTGAATTACATGAGAAGGAAATTAAAATGTGTCATTAAGCCCTAATAAACATTACTACCACTTTGGTACCTACCAAAATAAGACCGTCTGAGCTTCAACAAGCAGGAACTGAAATGTTATTTTTCAATTCTACAATTCAGAATAATTATCAACAATTATAATTTACAGTTAGAAATAGTGTGACTGATTTATCTAAGTTAGTACAGGTATTGTATGTAGTTGCAGACAGAAAGTTGACTTCATAGTTTATACATAAAAGTAAATTACATAAAGTGTCAGATGAAATTATTATACTTAAACTGAAGTAAAGACAGCCGCAGTAAAGGATGCACTATGAGTGTTCATAGAGATACCTTTGAAAGCAACAGATAGAAGGTTCACACTATTTATAATTGTATAATTATCCTTAAACGTAAATCATTCATCAGTTCTAACTGTGGAAATAACAGAGAAAGTTATGCTGAAATATATAGAAGGTCCCATAGCGTATATGACCCTGAACTATGCAAAAATAGCATAATTATATGTTTCCCAAAACCAGGAACTTGATTATTTTGTCTGTCAAAGATGAACTTATTTTTCAATAGTATGCCCTAAATGAAATATAAATTGGTTTCGATAATCGAACTGACGTAATTAAATTAAAGAATAGTGGTATTGACTAGAACTTGTTCTGCTCATATCCCATGAATTACGTTATCCTACAGTTTAATAAGTAAAACTAAATATACAGGAAATCTGTTAAATATAAGAATTCCTCTACGAACAAGAACTATTGATTATAAAAGAGTTACCGCTATTTCAGAATATAAATATAAATTCAAATCATAAAGTCCTGTCAAACATATAAGATGAAATCCGAAACTTGACTTGTTCAAGAGCTGGGTAAAGCTTCAACGATTTTCAACAACATGTAGACCACGTGAAAGCTGAAACAAAAATGATTATAGAACAACAATGATTCTATAAAACATGTTCAGGAAGTTTTCGCTGCTCGTTTAGCGTTTAGTCTGTAATTAGTTAACGCTATCAAAGTTAGTAAAGGGATTGTGGAAAATATGGACACTGTATTAATGAGTTGAACTGAGAAGAAACTGTGATATCTGGACACCACTACAGTGTTACGAAGGATTGATTGCTGAGAAACTTAAAACAACCTCTAATATATTTATATGCAAAAAACGGCTCGTTTGGGTTGAGAAAATATTTTACATAGAAGAGCGAACAACGTTTCGACCTTCTTCGGTCATCGTCAGGTTCACAAAGAAAGAGGTAACTGACCGGAAGCTGACCACATGTTTGAAAGGGGTTGTGTAACTGTGTGTCGAAATGTAGAGGGCGGTATTAGATGTTTGAATATATAATTTTATTATATTAATATAGGTATAAAGGCGTTCCTTTATATTGGTTTATTTTGGGTTTAAGTTGTTGTATAAGTAAGGCTTCTTTAATTTTGCGTTTGTTTATGTTTGTTTCTTTATTTAGTATTTGAGTGTTTTCTATGGTTATGTTGTGTTTATTTGACTTGCAGTGTTCGAAAACGTGTGAAGGTGACTTTTTATGTTCTTTCAATCTGGTTTCCATTTTTCTACTTGTTTCTCCAATATAGAAGTCGTGGCAGTTATCACATTGTATTTTATAAATAATGTTGGTGTGGTGTTTGTCAGTGTAGTTTTTACATAGTATAGACCTCAGTTTTGTGCCGGGTTTTTGAATAAATTTGGTATTAATTGGAATGTCATATTTTGTTACTAATTTTTTGCCAAATGTTGGTTATTTGTTTGCTGATGTCAGGAATATATGGTATACAGCAGTATATGGTTTCGTGGTTTTTTTATTCGTGAGCTGTATTTACTTCAGTTGGTTGATTTTGCTTTCTGTCTGGGTGTGTGCGTATAATGTTTTCTACGGTTTGTGGAGGAAACTTATTGATGTTGATGAAGTATTGTTTTATGTTGTCTAATTCATCGTTAATTTTATCTGGTGAGCATAGTTTTATGGCTGTGTTTATTTGGTTTCTTAGTATGTTGAGTTTTTGTTTTGTTTCATGTGCTGAGTCCCAAGGAATGTATAGTCCAGTATGGGTGGTTTTTCGGTGGATTTCTGTTTTGAATTGTGTGTCAGTTCTTGTAATTTTGAGGTTAAGAAATGATATTTGATTGCTTTCTTCCTGTTCACATGTGAAGTTAATGTTGGGATGTATAGAGTTAATGTGATTGAAAAAATTAAGTATGTGTTCTGTAGATTTGAATCCCGCAACCGTGTCATCTACATATCTGTACCAGTATAGTGGTGGATGTAATGCTGTGTTAATTGCTTGTGTTTCAACTTGCGTCATAAAAATATTGGCTAGAACAGGTGATACTGGGTTGCCCATTTGTTTGTATATAGTTGTGGTTGTTGAACATGAAGTTTGTCTTTATCATGGTGAATTCTATGAGGGTTGCTAACTGGTTAATGGGAATGTCTATAGTTGGGTTAGGGTCTCGGATATAGAGTTCAAAGGCTATCTTGCAGGCTTCAGTGGTTGGAACTTCTGTAAAGAGGGATATAACATCGAAACTGGCCATTAAGGCTTTATGATTAAGTTGATTTAGATTAGACTTGAAATTAAAAGAGTCTTTGATGAATGAGCTGGCTGATGTTACATATTTGGAGAATGCCCATGCTATGTATTTACCAAGATTGTAATTAAACGATTCATATGTGGACATTATTGGTCGTAATGGACAATCTGGTTTATGAGGTTTGGGGATGCCGTATATTTGCGGTGTGCGTGAGTCGGTTTTTCGTAGGTAGGAATAAAGTGTTTGTGAAATTGTGTTGGCTTTTTTCATTTGTAGTAGTAATTTGTTCAGTTGCGTCTCGTGTGTCTTTGTTGGATTTGTGTGTAAATACATAGCATGGGCATTCTCCAAATATGTAACATCAGCCAGCTCATTCATCAAAAACTGTTTAAAATATTAATTAAACCAGAAACTTGAATTACATGACCAGGAAATTCGAAGTGTCCTAAGTACTAGAAAACATTACTAATTCTTTGATATGTACCAAAATAAGATCTTCTACGCTTGAAAATGCAGAAACTGAAAGGTTACTTCACAATTCTAGAATTCAGAATCAGTAACTACTATTATCATTCACAGTTGGAAATAGTAGGACTGAGTTTTCTAAGTTGGTACAAGTATTGTTGTAGCTGCAGGTGGAAAATTGAGTTCATGCTTTACATCTCCAAAAACATTAGAAAAATTGTCACATCAAATTATTACACATAAACTGAAGTAAAGACAACCGCAGTAAAGGACGCACTGTGAGTGTTTATAGAGATACCTTTGAAAGGAACAGACAGAAAAAACTGAAAGGAAATTACCTCCATACTTACCATCTGTAAAACCTACATGATGCATGGACTGATATAAAGACAAAATAGTTTTTGTACCAACAGATGGCAGTATGATGTATAAATATTTCTTTTTTATATTTTAGATAATTTATTCTTAATGTTTACAAAAAAACAAACTCTTCTTAGGATTCTTCAGAAAATGTTACGTTGTTATTGACTTGTCATTACCCCTCAAATGTTTCACCACTGTCATTACGATTAATAAATCTCAGTGTCAAACATTTCACCATGTAGTAATATTACTTCTGGACCGTTTCTTTTTCCACTTGTCAACTTCTTCGGTCTTATCATGAAGTCCATTTGACCATGACATGAAAATACAGAGAAATATTTATTACATTAAACGAAAAATTTTTGATGATGACAAAATATGTTTTTCTCTGAAAGAGTACAGTGTGGAATTCAACTAATCTAAGTAACCGATAACTTTGTAATATAATTAAAACTATACAATTTGCTTTCATTCCACTTTATTTTGGGGAAAGCAGATAATGGAGAAATAAATTTTAAAATCAGTTTTAAGGAATGATTGCATCGATCTATAAAATGATGATTCAGCCGATTTGCTGTTCGTTTTTGCCAATCGTGGGTAGTAAGAAGTGATTTCATATTGCCATAGTTTTCACCCTTCAACGTGATTTTAACTATTTTGATTACCAGACAACGATTTTAAGTAATTTTAAGCTTTGTTGTTTATATCATTATGTAGCAATTCAATTAATGTTTATGTTTAAGTGTTGTTAGAAACCAGGATAAAAATACAGAACACTTGCTAATAAAAATCACTTAACTATAAGATGATTGGATGTTGTTTATTTCGTGTTTTTACGTCAGTTGTAACGTGAGTTACAAAAGAAGTACTTTTTTCATATTAACACTAATATGGATGGGAATAAAACTGTCAAATATTATGAAACTTCGTAGAATGGACGGAAACTGCCTGTTGTGGAAGCAAGTGAAGAGGACGACGTTTAAAAGTCTTCCGCCTCTCGTGTTCAAGTCGACTTGAAGACAAATTTGTTTTACTACACGGTCAAATGTTTGATCCTGAGATTTATTAATTGTAGTGAAAAAGGTAAAAGTTGGTTGTCAGTGACAAGTCAATAAATGTGTAACATTTCTTGAAGAAAATTTATAATCGTTTTTTTCATATATATTAAGAATAAATTATTCTTAAATATAAAAACATTTATTTATATAAGAAGCTGCCCTCTATTGGAACAAAAATATTTAAGATGAGTTTCACTCTGGGACTTAAAAGAGTGTATCATTTTCTCTCAAATTTCTGATTGTTCCGATAAAGGATGTCAAAAATATTACATTTCTGTGAACACTGTTCATCATAAATTAAACACTATGTTTACATGTATCAAACTTTATTCAGTTTACAAGTTGAAGCTATCTTCACTGTGGAATTAATAAAGGAGTCTAAATATTATAAAACTACACGTCAGGTTTTTCTTTAATAAACCCGTTGATTAATTTCGTTATTCAAATATTTTTGTCAAAATATATTAATAACAAACTAGCCTAACTAAGCATTTGATGAGTGAACAGCGTAATAGTTAGAGAAGTTCCAGAGCTATTCACTGAGCAAGTCAGACGTGCTAATATCTCTCCCAACATGCTTTTTAGAACGAAACGTTCATCCTCGCCAGTCAGGCCGTTAGTACCGCCGGTAATCGTCAACGGTCTATCGTCGAACCTCACGCCGTTTCAAGTCGCCACGTTGATCGCCCGAGTCAAGCCAGGGGCAACCATTGAACCGTCCAGGACCCGAATTTTACGCTGGGGCGGAATCCTCATCCAACCAGCCATTACTGCAGACCAAATTTATCTTTGCGAACCATGGAACACCAAATTTAATGTAAGTTGTTCCCCTACTAAAATTCCAGTCAGTCTTTACTCAGTATTCCTCAGGGGAGTCGACCCATAAATAGAACAAGAAGAAATCAAATAAGCCATAGAATCTCAAATCCAAGCAAATGTGTATGCTGTTCACTGAATCTTTTCTAAAAACACTGACCTGCCAACGTACTTTATGAAGATAGTGACAACGTCGAAGTACAGTGCCGACTGTATTTTACGTGACGGCTGTTATTATCACATATTCCACTTTAGAGCCGAACGCCCACATCGACGACCTTTCAACACTTGGTCAAACAAAGCTTCCAGACATCAGAAACAACCAACGGACAACTTTCAACAAGAAACTACAAAAATACCGCCGAGTACAGATCTAACCAGAAGAAACACGGAAACAGATACAGCTAACTCGACCCAGAAGACGTCAACTCCCTCTGCTAGCAACACGCCAACCCAAGAAGGAAAGAGGACAGATCATGCCTGACTTCAGTCCAAGTTCCACAGAATTTAACAACTAGCCAGACTCAAACCATTACCAAGGTAACCATCGACGCGACAGTACAAACTGAAAAACAAACTACCTCCACGCAGAAAACTCAAACTAAAATCACAAGAAGAAACAAAGCATCACAGACCAGCGAATAACAACTCACCGAAGAACAGCCAGTTGTTCCATCACCGAGACCACGTTTTTCACTTGCACCAATGGGCTTCAAGTGTGAAAACAAGTTCATGACGAAGGTACCACCCGATCTACAAGACTGCAGCTAACAGTTTCCATGTATACCACCGTCATAGCTCATCAGTTCTTCTTTTTTAATTTTAATCATTTATTTTTTATTTTTCTTCCTATCTTTCTTCCTAGCTAATTCCGGGCATGGTCGGGGAAGACTTTTCGGCGCCCAGGTCGTGAAAGTGGGTTTTCTCGGGGTACTCCCGTTTCTCCCACAGCAAAATCTCTGGCATCGGATCTGCAAGTCCCAGATACATTCTGAAAAGGGCCGTTTACTCAGTCATAGGGTATCTAGTCATAGTAAACAGTAAATTTTAAAATCAATTTGCCAGCCGCCACTGTAATCCGTCCTCGGGCCAAGGTCTGGCTCACTTCACTTATGCTGCTCTCGTCCGGTGCTCCCGTCTCTCCTCTCACTCACAAATACCCCACTCCACCTTAGAAATATTAAAGAGAAGTAAAGGAAAAACCCCACGGATATTTTAACAATTTCTCAAGTAAGGGGACGAAGAGGAAAAAAAGCAACGAATAGAATGTTCAAATTATATAGGATTGCATACTTAACCTCAAACTTTAACTGTTCGTTAGCTCTAAGTGTGGAAATGAAAGAGAAAGATATCCCGAAATGTGTAGAAGGTCCCCTTAAAGTACATAACCCTGAACATTTTAAAAATAGAATAATTATACTTACATTATTTTATTGTTACAAAATTAAAACACCAATAACTTGGTTATTTTATGTGTAAAATATGAACTTACCTAATCGATACTATGCTCTCAATGAAATATAAATTGTTTTTTTTTTTATCGAACTTAAGTAATTAAATTAAAGAATAGCTGATATCTTAGATTGGTCAGCTCCTAGCCAAGAAACTACGTTGTCCTCTTGTTTTAGAAGTAAAACTAAATATACATGAATTCCTTTGAATATAAGAGTACCCTACTAGCAAAAGCTATTGCCTATAAAAGAGTTATAGTTAATTCAAAATATAAAAATAGATTTAAATTTTAAACAACTATCAATCTTAAAGGATGACATCCGAAACTTGCCCTGTTCGAGAGCTGGGTAAAGTATCAAGGAATTTTAACAACATGTACATCACAGGAGAGCTACAGTTTAAGTGGAAGTTGACTGATTCAGTAATGATAACATTGTGATTGGTAGTTATGTTTGTAAGTATGGTGTTATACACAGTACGTGAAAAATTGGCTTTAATGACATATTGTAAGTTAGATACGCTTATTCAAGAATAAAACCAAATCAGGCGCGGGCAACAATAAAAGGTTGTCTTACTTACAGGCCACTGAAGTGGTTGAATTATGTGATGATATCTCAGCTGATTTTGATATAGAGTGATTTATAATAGCTGAACATTAATATTGAATTCGTAAATATTTGGCGAAGTTACCTAATTATCAGTTAAATATACAGATCAAAATTAATAGAGTCAATTAATATATATATATACATATGTTTGAGAAACCAAAAATGAAATGTTCGAAAACAGGCGTACAAGAACAAGATTAATTTCCCACAGACGATAACAAAAGAAGTTATGAAATATTACAGCAAAACAGTTAATGAATGACAAATAAAATAAAACCCACATTACGATAGTGTTATTCCAGAAGAAAACAACTTGAGCGATGAAGTGTTAAGTTATACATCGAAGTGCCTGTAAAACAGTTAAGTGAGAGAGTTGTTACAATGTTCTCTTCCGAGAAGACATTTCTGTTATGAGTTCAAAGAGACGACCAGGAGAGAACTAATCGTGAAATGAAGACCAATGAGACGTGTCTTGATTGTTACGGATGGACTGCAATTTGTTGTATTAATTAAACTTAAATAATATAACGTGCACCATATTAATCACTCTTTTCTTAATTTGGAGTTGTTTTTTTTACGATAAGTATTATATGGTTAAGTGTTATATAGCTAATGAATATTATGTGATTATGTATTATCATTGAGTGTGTTTACTATATATCACTATATCTCTGAACAGGTGTGTAATGAATTTATGGTACATATGTTTATATATATACATTTATTTACATTATTAATATTAAATTGTAAATGGTGATGGATGTAAGATGTAAGGATCGAAAAAGTGAGCTTTTACGAGTAAATATTTATCAGAGATTTTTATAAAGCAAGTAGGAGTGAGGCCTCGCTGAATATTTTTGAAGTATCGTATAATATTGGTTAATAATGATAATTGTGATGCAAAATACAGTGAAGTATCATTAGACACGTATATAAAACAATGATGATCCTAGAACAACAATGCTTGAATTAAACATGTTGAGAAAAATTTTGCTGCTCGTTTAGCGTTTAGTCTGTAATTAGTTGACGCTATTAACTAAAGGGTTCAACCAATAAGAAACTATGATAGATTGACACCACTACAGTGTGAGAAAAAAGTTACAAAAGATTGAATACCAACAAGCTTAAAACTTCATGACATGTAAACAACTGTCTTATTGATTAAATATCGATAACAGAGAATGTACAGATACAAGATAAATATCCGGGTAAAACATTTGACCATGTAATTTATATGCAAAAACGGCTCGTTTGGGCTGAGAAAACACTTTTACATAGAAGAGCGAACAACGTTTCGACCTTCTTCGGTCATCGTCAGGTTCACGACGATGACCGAAGAAGGTCGAAACGTTGTTCGCTCTTCTATGTAAAAGTGTTTTCTCAGCCCAAACGAGCCGTTTTTGCATATAAATTTCTCAACAAGTGGGTTTCTCGTCATCACTGATTTGACCATGTAGTAATATTTCTTTTACAGCATTTCTTTTCCGAACTGTCAACACTCGATATTTATTCTACAGAAATTAACCTAAGCAAGCATTCGATTCTGTATCAAATCGTGTTCCTTGAACAGGAGAAACACACAGACAGACAGATTAACGAAATTTTTCTTTTAACAATAAATTATACTTTATTTCTTACTTAATTCAGTTTATTGTTTTATGTTTTTTATTGCGAAAAAAAATCAAACTAAGTTTCAAGCAGAGTTTTTATTTCCTAATTAAGTTTACAGTAATGCCAAATGTACATTTTTCTTGCACTGTATAACCTTCGGATTGTTTTTTAAATAAAAGTATCAAAATATCACTTCTACTGGCGATAATCCGGATCCTAACAAGCTGTAAAATTAAAAACATATATAAAGTTTCACATAAGTATAGTTAAAAGCACAAAATTGTCAATGTTGCTATTAATAAGTTATTTAATTGACATAAATAATTTTAAAGGATTGGGGCAGTTTATGCGGGATGACGAGAAACCCACTTCACCTATTACAAGTGTATTTTGGTGATGATAAAAGATGTTGCAGATGAGATTTATGTCTATACATTTTTGTTGGAGAACAATATATTCCTGCTACTGTTATTATCGAGTGGTTTTATTAGAGGATATCAACCATTATATTTTCATTGCTGTTGTTCATTTGGATTTCAGTAACGGAAAGGTGTTCTTTATATGATAACATAATTATTCTGTTGGTGTCTTGATTATTTCTTCTATCTCTTCTTATTGACGTATAGTTACATATTTTGAATCTATTCTGAGGATAAATTAGTGTTACACTTACAATAAGAATAACAGGGTTAATATCATTTATTAAGTCTTCGATCTCGTGTTTCTTGGAAGCAAGTGCACCTTGGATGTTGATACTTAGAACTGTGAAATTAAAATTTTAGCATGTATCCTGTGATTGTTGTGATTTGTTGTGGAATATGTGATGTTATGTGTTTTTTTAGCTATGTCTATGAATAGGTCTGTGCTATATTTCGATTGGGTCGGTTTTGTACATTCTGTAATGAACTCTGTAACAATGTTTTTAATTAAGTTTACTGTCAGACTTATTTCATCATTTGTGTTTTCTTTTACTGTAAGATTGTTATTTTCTTGGTTGTTTGTTGTATCTGTGATTTTGTTAAGTTCTTGTAAATTGCTCACTGTTTTGGTTGAGGTTTGTTGTTCTTTTGTTGGTGGTTTTGGTTGTGTAGAGTTTCCCTTCAACATTTGTGCATATGTAAATGAACCTGTAGTTGTGTGTGTTTGTTGTGTTAGGTGTGATATCTTGTGTTGGTTTTATTGTTTTTATATCATAAATGCGTTGTTTTATCTTTTTATTTCTCACATCCTTTGTAATTTATGTGTTTCCCCAGAGTTACAGCATTTTGGTGTAGCTTGTTCTTTTTTACATACTGTTTTGGTTGAGGTTTGTTGTTCTTTTGTTGGTGGTTTTGGTTGTGTAGAGTTTCCCTTCAACATTTGTGCATATGTAAATGAACCTGTAGTTGTGTGTGTTTGTTGTGTTAGGTGTTGCTAGACATGCCGCTGAAACGTGTTCATATCGTTGGCAATTATACAATAATATTGTGTAATGTCTACTGCTGGTGTTTTAAGCTGATCAACTTGGAATTTGTGGTACCACAAAATGATACCATTGTTTATCAGTTCCAAGATGTTGTAATGTTGTTCCATGTAAACTCTTTCTAAATTTGTTGGTTTCTTAGTGACCTTGGAGATAATTCTTTCCACTTTAGGAGTATGGTATATTTAGTTTATGTAATGCTTGCTCAATATCCTGTTTTGTTATGGAGTGGTACACCCTACGGATTACTATTGCCTTAGGCTGTGGATTAGTTCCTGGTAAATATATATTCATGTTCCCAGGTGCGAAGGCGTCCTTGGGCCATTCTTTAAGTAGTTTATTTACGTCAGCAGTTCCTTGACTTCGGACAATGATACCGCCCCAAGGAAAACGCTTGACACTAGCTGTTTCAACACCTGGTTTACATCTGGTAACTTCCGCTGCTTGTTGCGGTTGATTATATGTGCCAGGCTCGCCTCAATAATAATAGAATATTTGGGTGTTTTGTTTTAAGTAGTGTATTTTTTGGTTTGTAGTTTCATTTTGTAATAAATTTCCACTTTTTCTTTTCGACACTACCAGAGTAAACTCTTCATTTTCATTTGTTTGTTCATCGCTTTGTTCTAGATTTTTTCTTCTTCATTAGCTTTTGCGTTATCGACATCCAAGGCTTTGTTTAAGTTAGTAACATCATTCGTATTATTGTTAGTGTAGGAAGGAACTATCTCCACCTCTGTATGAGAAGTTTCTTCACCTTCATCTTCAGAATTTTCACTTGAATTACTTAACTATTTTTCTTTCTGGTTTTCGTTATTCTTTTATATTCTTTTTATTGTTTTCTTTATCACATTCCAGAGATGTTAATTTTGCTTTTGTAATATTACAAAGTGCCACTAATGGGGAATTTTTTCTAAATTCTAAATTATTCATAGTTTTGGCCACCAAGCGAAGTAGACTTCTTTGTTTGTTTTTCAGGCCACTCGTTGTGGATGTTTCTTCGTTTTCCAGAGTCATGGTTGTATTTCAGTGGTCAGCATCGCTTTGTTCTTGGCGACCCACACTTTCGTCGACCTAGTTGGATCCATTTCTTTTTTCTTCTCATTCAACTGGTGCTGTTTTTTCAGTATGGGTAATTAGTTTTATCCAAGTGAGTATAGTAATTTATCTTTGTTCAGATAAGTGAAGGTGGTTGTCGCTGGGAAAGGGTTATAAGTTTTTCCTACACTATTCATATAAACTCAAGAGTTTGCAGAAAACTCTCCTACATCTCAGCTCACACTCGCTAAAAGTCCCCGGCGTTTGACTCAAAAACTTAGTGCCGCGGGTTCGAATCCTGGTCGTACCAAACATACTCGCCCTTTCAGCCGTGGGAGCGTTATAAAGTAACGGTCAATCCCACAGTCAATCCTACTATCCGTTGGTAAAAGAGTAACCCAAGAGTTGGCGGAGAGTAGTGATGATTACTGATTACACTTCGTTGCTAAGGAGATTTCCCCACTGCTTACACCTCGTTGCTGAAGACATTTACCCCATTCCTTGCCTCCCATTGATAGGGACATTTCCCTCACTGCTTATCCCCCGATGCTAGGGACATTTCCCCCACTGCTTACCCCTCGTTGCTAGGGACATTTCACGCATTGTTTACCCCTTGCTGGTGACATTTCCCCACTTCTTACCCCCGTTGCTACAGACATTTCGGACACTGCTTACCCCCGTTGCTAGGGAAATTTTTCCCACTTCTTAACCCCATTGCTATGGAAATTTCCCCCACTGCATACCCCCGTTGCTAAAGATATTTCCCCACTCTTAACCCCGTTGCTAGGGACTTTTCCGACACTGCTTAACCCCGATGTTAAGGACATTTCACCCACTTTTTACTATCGTTGCTAGGTACATTTTTCCCTCTGTTTACCCCAGTTGCTAGGGGTATTCCCCCAGTGTTTACCACATTGCTAGGGACATATCCTCAACTTCTTACCACCAGTTGCAATCGACATTTCCCCTGTGTTTATTACCCGTTGCTAGGGACATTTCCTCCACTGTTTACTACCATTGCTATGTAAAGTTCTCCCACTGCTTACCCCCGTTGTTAGGGACATTCTTCCCACTGCTTCCCTCCCATTGCTTGGGACATTAGTAATTTACCAACTATAAGAGATAGAATAACAGAACTTTCTCTCAAATATTATCTAAAAGCAGAAAATAGAAACAAACTAACGGCATCACTACACAAATTATCAAGTGCACCAACAAAATACATATCACCTTACAACATATTTCAAGAATCACAATCCACTCAACAAAGAATCTAAATAAATAAAATCCATGTCATTAACATGAATTCCTTTTTTTTTCAGATACAGGGCACACGACAGGCAAAACTTTCGGCGCCTGTCCTGTGAAAGTGGGTTTTCTCGAGGCACTCCCGTTTCCCCCCACATCAAAATCTTTAGGCATTGGATTTCTAGATCCCAGCCCAGGCAACTCTTTTGCCAGACCCCGAACCGTGCCGTTTGATTTGATCTGGATTTGAATTATATTCATATTCACATCTGCTCAACTTCTTCCTTTCGGGACAGGTCCCGGCCTTTCTTTCCGCTGCTGCCTTTGCCTCCACCCAAGACAACATTTAGAGAGACATCCTCCACCCAAAAAGTCAAGAATAATAACAATAATTAATTTATTAAATTAAAAAAAAAACAAAAAACCACCACTTAATCTTAATAACAATCCACGAAAGGGGACGAAGAGGAACCACAACGTTCCTGAACACCCCGGTTGGGGGGAGAACTCTTCTGATTTCTCTCTCTCTAAACTGAACCCCTGCCACGTTAGTTTAGTTTAGTTAGTATGTAAAGAGAGCCTGCAGAGATGCAGTTAGCTGTAGAATCATTTAACAAAAAATGCCATAAGTTAGTTTTATCATAGATACTGCCAAAAATTAATTGTAGTGATGAAGCTATAAATATGTCACTAGGGTTAAGTGCTAGGTTTAAGAATAAGCAGATATTCTAGTTGACTTATGGGATCAGTTCAGCGGATACAGGGAGATTTATTGTAATGGATGATTTACATTTACATAGGGTAGGGGCAGGCTTGCTTACTAAGATTATTAACTCAGCTGTAAGAGAAGATTTTAATTAGGTCTAAACAATATTAAGGATCAGAAAAACTAAATGCAAAACAAATAAGAGGCAAATAAATGTTTTAGATATGTAATAGCATAGAAGGAGTTATAAGGATAAGTTTAATCGTTATTATTGTTATACTAGACGTATAAGAAATGAAAAAGATAACTTAGAGTACTGGTAGGAATGGGCGATTTTATATAATGAAAATATTCGAAACACGACTAACCCTAGATGATTTTGATATAGAGGTTGTTTTGAAGTAGAGGGTTTTTTGGCTATTTATTAGGGATGGAGTATTAAAGAGGTAGGAGAAGAGTGACTGTATATGCACAATGTAGGTTACATCCTGTTGTAATTGAAAATACTAAAGATAATAGTATGAAGATTAAATCCATTACGGTCTGTATCAGTGGATAAAAAGGGAAAAGCTATTTAGTGGGAATTTCTTACAGATCACCAAATGATGCTGATGTAATAATTGAGAATCTCTACAATGCGATTAAGATATAAATTGTTAATGAAGTAATAATTTTGGACGATTCTAATTTTAGGCATATATATTGAGAACTGCTAGGGTCAAACCATGAAGACAAATGTTTTGGAATCTTTTCAGGATTACTTTATTTACCAAATAGTCAAGGAACCTATCAGAAACAATGCTATTTTACATTTATTGTTAATTTCAAATATGGAAATGATCAACAGTGTTGGAGCTAGAGAACATCTCGATGCAAATGATAATTGGTTTATTAGGTTTAATGTTTTGGTACAAATGGAGATAAATGATAAAGATATTTTGGTTACAAGTTTCAAAAAATGTTTTGAGAAGATGCAACAAGAATTATCTGTTGTTAATTGGTCATGCAAGTTATGTGGCGACACTGCTCAAATGTGGAATATTTTTAAAGATAATTTTTCAATATTCATGTTAAATATATTCCTCAGAGAAAGAAAGGGGTAGCCGGAGGTAAAAAAAAAGAACAAGTTGGCTCAGAAAGGGTTTAAGAGATAAACTCGAAGAAAAGCATAATAAATTGACTTGTATGACAAGAGTTTCACAGGATTATAGAAGATAAAAAAATCGTGAAACACGAAATTAGAACATCGGAAAGGATGTGTGATAAAATACTGGCTGGAAATTTAAAAAATTAACAGTAAAGATTTCTTTACGTACATAAAGAGTAAACAAAATGTAAGAATGCTGTTAGTTCGGGCCCTTCAAGGGTGATATAGAAAGCTTAGTATATCGTGATTATGAGATGGCTGGGTTACTAAAATTTGTTTTTCTTCGATTTTTATTTACGAATATTTAAGCAGTATTCTACGTTTTGAACAATTGATTAATGTAAACGAGTTTGAACTATTTTACTGAATTAATTTTGAACTGGTTAAGAAAAACATTAGAAGATTAAAGAAATGATAAGACTCCTAAGTCAGATAACATTTCCCTAATGGTTTTGAGGGAGGTTAAAGATTGGATAGGTGGGACATTTACTACTATTTTTTATCAGTTCTTAAACAGTTGTCAAAAAACAGAGGATTGCAAGTTAGCTAAGGTATATTCTCTTTTCAAGAGAGGTAATACAAATTGTCTCATTGAATGTAGACCCATTATTTTTACATCAGTTGTGGGAAAATATTTGTAAATTATATAAAAAGAGAAAATAAACGGGATATGAGTTTTAATTATGGAAAACAAAAATATTACATGTGAGTATTTATAATATTATTATAAGTATAGTTTGAATGGGAACGACCTTATCAATATCATGAAAGAAAAGGAGCGTGGTTTAATGATTGATCAGTCTCCCTCTAAGTAGTGAGATGTTGCTTGTGATAGGGCAAATAAAAATTTAAATTGTAGCTACAGAAATATTGAACATAAGTCTAAAGAGGTTATGAT
Organism: Tachypleus tridentatus; assembly: GCF_004210375.1. NCBI lineage: Eukaryota > Metazoa > Arthropoda > Merostomata > Xiphosura > Limulidae > Tachypleus > Tachypleus tridentatus. The sequence goes on along the minus strand of NW_027467782.1, from coordinate 14,368,994 downwards.
TTCATTGAACTTGTCACAAGTTTGGTAAGATTTGGAATATTGTGTTCAGTCTTGGGATCCTTACCTTAAGAAAGACATTGAATTGTTGGAAATGGTTCACAGAAGCGTTACTAGTACAGTGTCTGAGATGAAGGGGTTGTCATACAAGAAGATATTAAATCTTCTGAAATTGTTTTCTCTTGCTAAAAGAAGAGTTATGGTAGATCTGATTGAAATATGGTACACAAATATAAGTTTTGACAGAGTAGAAGTCATATTCAGCTCACACAGTTTCAATTTTCCAAGAGAGTGGTTGGCGTTTGAAATGGGTTACCTTCAGATGCTCAACGGCTGACTATAATTCTTAAAGTTGTTTTAATTTAGTTTAGAGAATGAAACAGTTAAGATGGACAAATAGGCTGCATGCTGTTCCAAAAAGTTAATTTGGTAAACGTGTCATGTTGTGTATGACACCATCTCTCCATCTGATTCCTACATACATCTGACTGCGTATTGCACAAGAGCCGTAGTAACTAGTTATGGATATTATATTTTGTTTTTCATAACTATTACATAAAGTTAGAAGTTGCATGGAAAAAACTAAAAATATAATAAAAGTTCGGTCATACAAAAATATTTTTAATGAACAACAGTTAACTAGAGTTTATAATTTTTGTTATAATTTGAGTAGAAAGTTTCTGTATGCAATGTTCCACATAACCTTTGTTGTTTTTTACTGTTTATGTTGTTTTCAACAGTGATTTATCTTTAAAGCGCTGCCAACCACGTAAGATCTGTTGGTAAAGACAGTTACATTGTTTAATTATTCTGGTTGTAGGGACTGAAACCCTTTAGTCTCAGTAAAACTTTATACAGAACTTAAATCTCTCATCGATTGATTCATCTATAGCTATTCTGCGGGTATGATTCAGTTTATTGACCAATAAAATTTAGTAACACACATATAATAAAGAATAAGAATAGAATTTAAGTTTATTTTACATCCGTTGTTTCTCAGTATTAATCTGTACATATGTATATATGCTACGACTTAAAGATTAATACTGAGAAACAATGATGTAAAATAAAATTTTGTAATACACATATAATACAGTAAATATAGAATTTAAGTTTATTTTACAAAAGTATGTTTAATAATAAAAACGCTGGCGATGGTCGATGAACTTTTTTCTGTATTGTTAGTTGTTATTCCGTTTTGATCGAGGTAGTATTTTCAACAGTACTTTGTTTTTCTTCATTATTAGGTGGTCTACCTCGTCGATGTCTTTTTCTTTTACATTTATCTTGTCAACCTCTATAATCTCATCGCCTACGTCGAGAAGCCCAGAGAGAAAAATCGATGATTCACAATCTCTCATCCGGGTTACAAATGTTCCTGAAACCAACAAAACGATACATATATATATATATATATGAATAGTAAAATATTTGTAGTGAATTTGCATTGTTATTGCATTTTACCTGCCCAACTAAAATTCATCCACTAATATCTAATTTGATTTGTTCGACTATGCTTGTCGAAATACATGAAAAATTAGATTGCGTTTTTTCTACAGGTAAGGATTTCCCAAACTAACAACTCAATGTTTTTAATATATTAATCATATATCAGTTATACTGAAATTTATTCAACTATATTTGGCAGAAAAACAAGTAATAACTCATTGTGGCTTAAAGCAACATCAAATAAATTAAAAACATGCGAAACAGCGAATTACAATTATATAGGCGTAATTATCCCATTTCTTTTAATGAGGTTTGTTGTATAACTGTTAGTATTACAACGTGTCCTGGAGCAAATGGGTCATTATTAAACATGCTCAATTTCGCATCCTTTTTCCCTGACTTATATCTTAAATCACAGACATTTTTTCAGGCTTTTAACTACTGAAGAGAGGCAATACACAAGGTCATATCGAATAATTTTATGTTTTTTTCCTGTTGAAAGTGCTAAGTGGACAGGGCTTGACCTTAGAGTTAGCAGAAAAGGAAAGTGGACCCGCGTGTATAAAAGTTCATATCTCACCGCCATAAGAAGATACTTCAATCTTTAAGGCTGTGGGTATGCTTTGAGAATGAAAGTCAAATCACACTTATTCGGTTAGAAAATAACGTTTTAAGAGTTGGATTGCTTATTTGGATTAAAGAACAGATGCACAATGGGTTATCTGTGCTCGACCCATCACGAATATCAAAACCCAAACTTGAGTCCACAAGCACACCGATGCCATTCTTGGGTGCAGTAGTTGTTGGTGAGTGTAATTCCGTGAATAACTCCCATCTACGTTATCAGTTATCTGCGCTATGTCCACCATAGCTATTTTCCAAACATTATTTTGAAACCTTCTTCCTTTATCCCAAAAGGAACAACTGGTAAAGGTAAATTGTAAAAAGTTCAGATGAGATCGTTTCAGTCACGATATAAAACATTTAATCTATATATCATTTCAAAATCAGTTAATACAGGTGATTTTACTTTCTCCTGAAATAAAAAAATAACTAATTGATAAAATATTATGTTGCGCTGAAACAAGCTTCGTCTTGATATTTAGTTATGAATTTGCTCGACCACATAATTTATTTCAAAATACAATAACAACAACTTCGACATGAAGTAAATCATCACTTTTAATAACTACATCGTTTGAACCTTTAACATGGTACCATCATCAGTTAAAATTGTTGTAATTCTATTTTCAAATTAACGGTTACTTTATTTTATTTAAGTTTTGTCATGATAATTGTCAGGACAATATTGTTTCCCCTACAATGAATTAACCTGAAAATAACAAATAATCCTTTCATTTTTGGTTAGATTTGCACCGATGAAATATATTCAAAAAAATTGATGCTTACTGAAGGGTCCTCTAATGTGTTTTGTTTCAAGGGTAGATAAAAACAAAATGAAGAGTAACAAATATTTTTATTTCTTGTTTTTCAAGTTCACGTGTCATGATGCATGTTATAGAGTGCATAATTATTCTCATGATTCATGGCATGTGCACGTTTTACTAATATCACGGCAATACAAATCATAATGTTAAGTCTCATTCATATTACATCATCGTTTGTTTATTTTTTATTAATTTCGTGCAAAGCTACTCGAGGGCTATCAGCACTAGCAGTCTCTAATTTAGTAGTGTAAGATAGCAGCTAGTCATCACCACCCACTGCCAACTCTTGGGCTACTCTTTTACCAACGAATAGTGGGATTTACCGTCACATTATAACGTCCCCACCGCTGAAAGGGCGAGCATGTTTGGTGCGACGGGGATTCGAACCCGTGACCCTCAGGTTACAAGTCGCACGCCTTAACACGCCTGGCCATGCTGGACCATGACATAATTTTAGTGCCTTCAGACTGATAAACAAACAGAGAAGAAAACAACTGTACGGCGGTGCAAATGATAACAACAGGTAATATTTCTAGGCGGTCTTGGACCTCCTTTGCGAAAATAGTAATAAGAAAAGAAACGATATTCTGGTACAAACAAGAGGATGCTTACCTTTGCTGTTTCCGACCTTTCTCCGAGCGGTAAAAAATCCGTAGGGCTTATGTGGAGGTTTTGTTACTTCCACAACACGTGTTTCATCCGAGAGAAACTGAACGAATCGACCACACGTGTAGTCGGAAAGAGGTAGGGAATTGTTTTCAGATTCCTCAGACGTAGAGTGACTGAAATGTGGTGTAATACGTCATGTGAATAAATAAGTTAATGTACAGGTTGATATTTTCCTTTTATTTTAACATGGATTAACAATTCCATTAACTATTAACCAATAGTGTTGATACAGACGGTGAAATGAAGACTTACTCTGTTCAAACGCTCAGTTAAAGTAAAAACCAACACTGCTGAAGCAGACCGTGAAATTGATGACTTACTCTATTGAAACAGTCATTGAAAGTGAAAATCAGTTGTGTTAAAAGAGACACTGTTGAAACACACAGTCAAGTTAAATACCAACACTGTTCAAAACAGACATTGAAACTGAAAACCAGCACTGCTGAAACTCACTGTGGTATTGAAGATCTCCGCTGTTGAACCAGACCATGAAATTGAAGGCCGACACTACTGAAACAGTCATTGAAAGTGAAGACCAACACTGTTGAAACACAGTGAGATTGAACACCAACACCGTGCAAACCATCAGTGAAAACGAAGACCAATAGTGTTGATAAAGTTAATAAAATGGAAGACGTACACTGTTGAAACATGCAGTGCAAGTGAAGACCAACACTGTTGACACATACCGTGAAATTGAAGACCAGTGGTGTTAAATTATAGTGAAAGTGAAGATCAACACTGTTGTAGCAGACTGAAAATTAAGACTACACTGTTGAAACAGAGTGAAATTGAAGACCATTAGTATTGAAACACACAGTGAAAGAGAAGAACAATAGTGTTAAAACAGACATTGAAATTGAAGACCAGTAGTGTTGAAACAGACAGTGAAAGGTATGACCAACATTGTGAAAACAAACAAACTGAAGACTGGTAGTGTTTACCCAGAAGTTAAAGTGAAGACCAACAGTGTAGAAACAGTCAATGAAAGTGAAGGTCAACAGTGGTGATACAGTCAGTGAAACTGAAGACTAATAGTGTTTAAACAGTCAGATAAAATGAATTTAAGCACTGTAGAAACAGTCATTGAATGCTAAGATCCATACTGGTGAAACGGAGAGTGAAATTGAAGACCTACACTCTTGAAATAGATTGACATTGAACACCAACACTGTTCAAACAGTCAGAGAAACCAAAGACCAATAGTGTTGATACATACGGTGAGATTGAAGACTTACTCCGTTCAAACACTCAGTTAAAGTAAAGACCAACACTGTTTTTCTCCCCCGTATTGGAGAAGCTTCCACACCTTTCTTAATGGATTGTTTGGTACTTTAATATATTTCTGTATTATCGTTCAGTGCTAACCAAGACCTGACTTTGCTGAGTTGTAGTTGATAGACGATAACTGGCTCGATCTTTCAGTGAGGCATCGATAAAGTTGCTTTTCGCTTGTCATGGAATCAGCGAGCTCTTGACACCAATAATTCATACAGTATTTTAGAAATGCTCGCTGAATAGATAAGACTGCTCTTCAGGCACAAACACAAATCCTTTCTAACATTTCTACTTGTTTATCCTGAAGTCTTGTGAAAGTTCATACATGAGAGGAGAAGTTTGAAATTTGACAGACTTGTCAAGGTTTCAACAACATATGTGCTGATACACAAATACACATAAACACATGTATTACATTATACAAAACTATGGCACTTAACAATACAGCAGTCAAAAACTTAATTATAACCATAGACAACTGCATTCGTTATTTGTCCTTAAGCTGACTGTGTCAGACTTTCCTCATGCGAAAACAAATCTTGATAGAACTATCAAGTTATAAACACGATGTTACAATCAAACTATTACTGATGTGAAACATTAAATAGTCACTCAATCATAATTTGATAATGTCATACACATGTACGTGTCACAGTTGTACAAAATGTTGCTTGTCACAGAAATAAGGAGAAAAGATAAATTTCTATAAGACAGTATCCCGCTATTAATAGATAGACACCCTTTGTAATTACTTGTTTTGAAAGTGATTTAGTACACCTTTTTTATGTGCGCTAACATTTGATATTATTCTAATAACCAACAGCTACATTTTTTAATGTTGTTTACAAAACTTCCTGTGCAACCTGATAACTATCGTAACTTTCTTCTAATTGGTGGATTCAATCTTATTTAAGTGATTTTGAAAATTCGAAAACGTAAAAGTGGAAACACAAGCATCAATAACTCTTTATGTTAAAGATCAAAAGTCACCATTCATAACCAGGGCTGAATTAAGGGCAACTGATGCCCTAAGCACATTTCAATAATGGTGCTCCCTCGGATCCTCCATTGCTTAACTGACAAGACATTAAGACTCAATAAGTAGTGAAAGTGAAATAAAAGTTTGAAAATTTATAACCGTTCTTCAGTTTTCTTCCAAGTCAGAACCCACGACTATATTAAATAAAAACTTGTTTATTTATTTAACAGATTGGACATAGGTCAAAATCAAGCAATGGCTGAGACCTTTTATTTAGAAATGATGAGGGAAATCACTTCTCTGATTAATGTTGATTTTAAGAACTATTTTTACTATATATTTGTTTCACTCTGAGTTAACAATTTCTCACTTTGAACTTAAAACCTTGTAAGCAAATTATCTACTTATACCTTAATATTTATTAAAATTTTAAAAAGTTTTCTTCTATATTTTTAATCCCAAAGTCTTTGATCAAGTTCTTAAAACTAATTTGGCGTAACAAATCTGCTTCTATACTCAGCAGAGACAATGAAGGCATTTAGCCTGTCTTGTCGCATAGTTATTCTGTTGGGATTTTAATATGCTTGACTTGAGAAAATGAATGCTTAGCTGTGCAATTTGTGACCATTAATGTTAAAAATATACGTAATGCAATGTATACGTTTGGAAACGAACACTCAATTTTGTCTTCCGAAATTATTTTATAAAGTTCAGCATGACTGAATCTTGTATTTACAGTTTTTGTTGCACTAAACTTATGGCACACATATGAGTGAAACTGCTGAAGCTCGGCAGAGATATTAGTGTCCAAGTCCTCTGGGTATCAATTAGATTTTGGGAATACTGAGAGTACCTTTCAGTGTCAGCAGATGAAGTGACGTCATTTGGCACATCTTTTTTGGAAAGAAAATCTGTTTGCTATTTCTTTGTACACCTCTCCTCTCCTTCTCATCTGGGTTTCTAGTTTGTCAACAATTGTGTAGAAGGTGATGATACAAAATTTATCTCTGGCATTCAGATCTACCTCTTGTGAATCTCCGTCATTGAGTACCTTCTTTCTGACGTGTTTGTGAGTTTGAGCTGCATTGTAATCAACATATGGTAATATTTCCTTTACAACTGCTTCAAATCTTTCAAAGTCATCCCTTAAAGTGCGTATCTGGTCAGCTAATGATCCGTACAGATCTGCACGTATTTTTAAGTTCAAATCCTCATTTTGCAGAGCTTGACTTGCTTTATGAAACTTTTACAAAATCTCATCCCATATGATCAACATAAAAAAACAAATTATAGCTCTTGCATCTTATTTGTAATATTGTATGCTTTTCTTCTAGTGTCTCCCTTTTGTGACTGGTCTTCAACTAGACTTATACAGCTTCCAAAATCTTAAATAAAGGCTTCAAAATTGCTGTTGTTTCCATAAATGTGCCTCCCATCTGGTATCAGATAGGGATTTTAACACACATTCCAAGACAAGCTTTAAGAATTTTCCACCGGCTGGGCGAGGCTGAAAGAAATGTATTGCAGAGAACAAACTAACTGCCACTTGACAGTAGTCAACAGCACTTCGGCCTACCAGATTTAGTGAATGGGCTACACAGAGCACATATATGGTAAACTTATTTTCTTCTAAAATATTTTGCTGCATCCCCTTATTATGCCCAGACATGTTACCAGCATTGTCGTAAGACTGATCCTTACATTTTGAAAAATTAAGTTTGCAAACTTCATGCAAGTACTGCAATACCTGTTTTGTCAATTCCTCACTGGTATGGCTTTTCAGTTCCAGAAAGGTTAAAAAAGCGTTCAATAAGCTGCCCATCTTTTAAGTATCGAAGTACAACACTGATCTATATGTGATAGATCTGGCATCGAGTCAAATGACAAGCTAAAATAACCAGAAGAATTTACTTCATCAACAAAGAATGCATGGACCTTCTGAGCCATTGGTTCAATGAGTTCTTCACAGGTGGTTTTGGACAAGTAAGAGGGATTTATTTTACCAGAATTTCCATATTTCGAAATATACTCAACTAAAAATGGTCCAAACTGACTTACGAGATCAAGCAGCCCTAAAAAATTCCCATTTTGCAGTGAACCAAATTTTTCATCTGTTCCTCAAAAAGCCAGGCCACATTCAGCTAATGTACGAATAACAGCTATTAGACGCTCTAAGACATGCTCCCAGTAATTGCACTCTTCTTTAATTTGTTTTTCCAACTCTTCTCGCAAGCCTAAACATTGTCTGCGATTTAATATATTAGTATAGTCTAAGTGAGTAGTACTTCCTTCATAACGATCAATTACAGTAGTATTTTGCCAGTCTGTTTCAACAAAACGAGAGGAAAATTTAGGGCCAAAAAGATTACAAACAAAGCTGTAAATTTACCTGCTGATGGTGAATACAATAACTACTCTCTTGTGTTGCTCACCATTGGCTTTTACCACAAAGAAATGTTTTTGCGAACAGCATACTTTTGGTTTGCCGCTATTGAAAGTCTGGCAAGATTTGCCAAATGGCCCATTGTGGTGTTGACAATCAGTGGCTCCACAAACAATCCAATAAGCCACATCATCAGCAGAGAAATCGAGCCACAACCCTGGATCTTTTGCTTCAGTTTCTTCATCTTTTGTAGACTGGAGCATTTTACCATAGTCAGTAGAATTTCATTTTCAGCAATTATTTCAACTTCAGACTGTCTTGTAGAGCAACTTGCATCAACATTAACACTAGAGATATCAGGAGAATTTACAGGCAAAGTGAGATCATTTGTGAGACTTGTGCCAGTTGAGCCAACCTGTGACATCTCAACGTCATCATTATGTTCTGACCTTGAAGTGAACAAAGGGTACTTGTAGGTGTGAAGCTTGGTTCAACTTCAATCTTGTTGGAGACAGATGCAATGTAAGTGACTTCTGATGGCAGAGATAAGTTGTGATTTGGAAAATCATGTTGTGTAAGTAGTGTGAAAAAAGTAGTCAGCTTTTCAGTCTTGACCACTAAAACCAAAGCCTTTTGTTGGTTCTTTTTTGCCAATTTTCTGTAGTTATTAGGTGGTCTGAAAAACATTCCACGTTGTTAATGATGGACTTTTGTCGTACTCGAAAAAATAATTAGCAACTTTGAAATTTTCTTGTAACCTTCTTCTGATCAATGTTTCTTTACCACTTTATCCATGACTTGTTTAGAAAGTTTCTTGATCTTCACAATGTGAGTTGTGGCTTGAACAGATGATGCTTTTATTCTGATGTCCTTGCGTAGCTTTGCGCAAAATTAAAAAAAACAAACAAAGTAGAATGTGCTTCAGACCGCTTCATAACTACAGAGATCATACGGCCATTTTAAATTAAGATGTCACTATGAAGCTAACAGTGAATTTGAAAGATGTGCAAAATTCCATTTATGATACGAGATTTAGTGTTCATACATCGACAATATCCCGGTTCTTACACAAACTGACCTGATGGGCAAGTGGCAAGAAAGAAGCTGTTACTGAAAAGAACCATTTGAAATCTAGTACTGAGTTTGTAGCAAAGCATGTAAATGATATTGAAAACATGTCGCGGGTTTTGCTTTTTTTCTTTGGTCAGGCAAGACACAAATTGAGTCTTTTTTTTATTTAAATTAAAAGCATTACGTCTAGAGCAAGCACAACACAGCACATCGTCCTTTCAACACCATCCCAACTGTCAAGCATGGTGGCAGCAGAATGTAATGAAGGGGATGCAGGAACTGAAAAGTTTGTCAGGATTGAGATAAATATTTGTTTGGTCAAGTTAATCATAAAGATATACAATAGGCTATCTGTTCTCTGCCCACCACTCAGGTATCACAACCCGGTTTCTAGTGGTGTAAGTCCCCAGACTTACCTCTGTGCTACTGAGGAGGGTAAGAAATAAATGATGCAATGTACAGAAAAATTCTAGAATAAAAACCTGCTTAAGTCAGCAAAGAATCTCAAACTAGGTCAAAAATTTACATTTCAGGACAATGACCTGAAGCACAAGATAAAAGCCACACTGGAGCGGTTTCAAAAGAAGAATGTGAATGTTCTGGAATAATCCAGTTAAAATTTTGACTTCAATCCAATAGAAGATGTTTGGTGAGACTTAAATATTACTTTCCATCAATATTTCCCAACGAAACTGTCAAAACATCTTGTATTGCAAAGCTGGCAGAGGATTATCCAGAAATGCTCACATAGTACTTCTACAAAGTACTAACTGAAGTGGCTTAATACTTATGCAAACAGCAAATTTCAGTTTATATATATATTCAATGTAGGTGCTGCTCCCATTATACCTCCTTCCTAATTTAGCAGTGTAAAATTAGAGGGAAGGCAGCCAGCCATCACCACACACCGTCAATTCTTCAGCTACTCTTTCACCAACTCATAGTGCAATTGACCGCAACATTATAACGCCCCCACAGCTGAAAAGGAGAGCATGTTTGATGTGAAGGGGATTTAAACCCGCGACCCTTAGATTATAAGTCGAGCGCCCTAACCACCTGGCCATGCCAGAAAGTCTTACTATTGATAATGTTACTTGAGGCGGTCAGTGTTACAAAGGACAATATTTCTATTGTTTTGTAGGATTTTAATGCACCTTCTCTTCCTATTTTACAAGTAAAACATTATAAAACTATGTTCATAACTTTCTGTAGGAAACTTAACAGATTATGTTTCTTGCTGATTGAAAAGTATTTGCATCTAGGCTAAAAGCTTGATGAACCCTGATTGCCAAAAGTGATCATATACAACTTTACATAAGTAACACTTACCATTGTTTTCTGTTATATGTTTGCCATCAAACGATTTTGAGACCAAATAACCTGTTTCACACACACAAATAGTGTGGGCTATTTCAACATATTACCGAAGCATATCAGCTGAAGGCAAGTTTAGATAGCTTTGACCCATGTATTCGCCTTAGGCTAAAGCAAGTAAATTCACAGAAAAACCAGAAGTTATATTTCTGTATCTTTCAAAATTTCACTATGTGTACAATATATTATTTAACCTTATTGGTCTTCTAAAGTATAAAACACGTATTTTTCAAATAACCATATCCAAAAACAGTTGACAATCATGACTGGTTTTTAGTTATAAATCAAGTGGTTATTATTCAACTATTTCAAAATAGATATTTCCTTGCCTAGAATTTGAAATTGTTGCAGTTGCATGAATTATCTTTTCACTTAAGAATTTTATAAATGACATTGTGAAATTGGTTTGTGTCATTTTGAGTTTCATTTTTATGTTAGATTATTGCAGAGAAGCTTGTCTGTTAATTTTGTAGAATAATTGGAATTATTTCTAAAAAAGAAACTACAGTAGGTGGACAACACTTCATATGAGAAAATGTAACTAAAATAATAAAAGTTCAGGTATTTACGAAAGCCGGTGTTAAAATATGATTTGAGATCATATTTGAACAGGTCTCGTCGAATGCGTTCTAAAAACATATAGTTTTACACACTTTTCTGTTATGAAATAAAAGATATAACAAGTTAACAACATTTTCGGGGGGACATGTTTTTTGTCCCGCGCACTTCACTCATGCATGGATATCATTAAACTGATTTCTGGATTCCAGTAATTTGGTCAATGTGAATCTCCCCAAGATTTGACAGACATCACTCGCTATCCACCTGACAGAATATTGTGATACCAACACCATCTTGCTTTATTTGCTTAAAATTGTTTTATTTCATAGATTCATTTTACCAGCTTAATGATTTCCTATGCAGTGTTAAAAACAACTTTTATAATAACAGCTTGCTACAGATGTCCTTACAGGCAAGGTTTGCTCCCCGCTAGTACAGAGATAAGTTTACGGATTTACAACGCTAAAATCAGGGGTTCGATTCACCTCGGTGGGCTCAGCAGATATCCTGATGTGGCTTTGCTATAAGAAAAAACACACACACAGGCAAGCTTTAACACATGACCATAACAATAAGTATAAATTGCCCTCCTCCCAACTTTATTGACCTGTGCTGCCATACCATCGAAGCCTTTTCATCATAACAATGACTTCGGAATGAAGGAACAGATGTATCATTCCTGTAAAATACATATCCAAGTGTTTGTAGTATTGTCTCTGTTAACGTATGAGGTATTATATAAAAGTTCAAAAATGCTTCTATGGCTCGAAAAGTGACGTCGACATATCTAACAGTGTCTATTGTTTTAACAATTATGATTCAAAGTTTACCAGATGATTTTTAATATCTTAGATGGATGACGTCACAAATAATCTGATGAACCATGACTTTTAGCAGTTAATTTCGAATACGGCCCGGCATGGCTAGGTGGGGTAAGGCGTTTGACTCGTAATCTGAGGGTCGCAGGATCGAATCCCCATCGCACCAAACATGCTCGCCCTTTCAGCCGTGGGGGCGTTATAGTGTGCGGTAAGTCCAACTATTCGTTGGTAAAAGAGTAGCCAAAGAGTTGGCGGTGGGTGATGATAACTAGCTGCCTTCCCTCTTGTCTTACACGGCTAAATTAGAGACGGCTAGCGCAGATAGCTCTTGTGTAGCTTTGAGCGAAATTCAAATAAACAAACATCTCGAATATCAGGTCTTGTATGCTTTTCGTGTTTTTTTTTCTTCTTTTACAGTTCTTAAAACACTGGGTCCCTATTGCTACATATTATAATTTATTTCTGACAAGTATCCGATTTATTATGTTACGTACGTTACACATTACTATTTCAAATAACCAGTCATTTTAATTTGAATTTAGTAGTTAATTAAATATTCATATGCATTAAATTTATGTTACTTTTCAACAAGATTGATACACACAGTTTTCTTTCTTAATACAAAAATATTTTAATATACAAGTAATAATACAATTTATAATAACTGTTATTACAAATAATGATTTATATACAAATGTTTTACAAAGTTACAAACAATATTGAGGCTTCTATCTGGTCTGGAACTGAATATTTCATCGACAGTTTACGATGAACAGATTAATTTCGAGTTGGTATCGGTACAGTTAACTTAACGAGGAATTAGCTAGCTCTTCAATAATCACACCAAAGTTATATAATGTCTTCGTGGAAATATTAACGTTCGATGGCATTCCTCTGAAGTTAAACGGCTTGTAAATTTCGAAATCTATAAATTTCATGGTCAAATATCTGTAGTTTTCCGATTAATAAGCGTTAATCACAGTTACAGCTTCCGAGGTTTATAGTCTACCAGTTGTAGCAAACTAAGATTATATACTTTCTCTTCGCGTATTGCGTTGACTATCTTTTATAAGCTTGAGAGGAGAATTGCTAGAAACTTTAGCTAAAATAACAATGCTGGCGATCACTATTATTTTACATATTCACGTAATACATTGTTGATTCTTACACTCAAAAACCTTCTACAAATTTAATGAATAGGCGGGAATTTTGCAATATAAATTTAACAGTATAAGTTTTATGCGTTTTTAAATATATATTTAACTGAAAAAGCATCGATATGAAAATAAATATGCAACAGTTAATCCGTCATAGTATTGTTTGTTTCTTAATTTCGCGCAAAGCTACACGAGGGCTATCTACGCTAACCGTTCCTAATTTAGCAGTGTAAAACCAAAGAGAAGACAGTTACTCATCACCATCCACCGCCAACTTTTGGGCTACTCTTTTTACCAATTAATAGTGGGATTAACCGTCATATTATAACGCCTCCACGGTTGAAAGGACGAGCACATTTGGTGTGACGAGGATTCATATCGCTAGGAAACCGGGTTTTGATACCCGTTGTAGGTAGAGTACAGCTAGCCAATTGTGTGGCTTAATGCTTAATTCCAAAAATAATATCAATTTTCTTTTTATTATATGTATCTCCCCCCACTAGAAGCATAAAATTGCTATTCAGGTTATAAATAAAGAGCACTAAGCAGTGGGGTGGGTAACCTATTTTTTCAATAGCTTTTCCATCTAAACAAGTAACTTGTGTATAAATACAACTGCTTATACACATTGCTAGGAATACAGAATAGAATACGAGTTGAATAATTATGTAGTTTGTAAGTTATTGACTTGTCGTATCTATTGTTGCTAAATTGTAATCTCTCCTCTTATTGATTGTTCTCTGTAAGTTTCATTGTTTTTGTAACTCTGAATTGTTAATAAACAATGTTTCTGGTCTTATGTTTTTTCTCGGCCTTAAAGTTTCTATTCACTTCAACATGAGGAAGATGAAACATTTCTGGTCTGGCTTATCGGCTTCTCTTCTCGCTTGTTCTCGAGAACCCAGTAAAAGAAATAAAGAACACGAAAAACATAGTAATGTCTCCTGAGTTTTATTTATTGCACAATCCAATGAAGAAGCGAAGAGAAACTTCAATTAAATTCTGACTACATACCAGGATTTGATTTGATTGGATGTTTAGCCGCAGTTTTCTGTAACGAGAGCAGATGGAAATGTTTACACGTTCCTCCTGGAGGGATGTTGGTCCGTCTGTTAACTGTAAGACAAATTTTACATTTTGATAGACTGAAGCACATTTGGGGCAAAACTTCTTGATTAAGGGCACAATGACTTGTCATTAGAGGCAGGAAGACTTTGAAACTGCATCTTTTCGATTATCCAAAACAGTAACCATTAAACAATGACACCCTTGAAAAGTACGATAAAAAATAAAAATGCATTCAATAAGAAGACCTGTTTTCACCCTTAGGCCTTAAATCCTTTTCTTTTATATATGAAAAATTAATTGCATTTTATTTGAAGGTCTTATTTAAATGTTAACGCAATCTTGTTTCTCCAAATATGTGAGAAGTGGCGCCACGAGTGGTTGATTTTAAATGACTTTGAAAAAAAAATTTACAGAAACAGTTTAACGATTGCATACGTTCATAGGATAAGTGGCTGATGAAACTGGAATTCTATATGACCACACACCTTTCTAGTTTTCTGAAGCAGTTGCCTTTGATCTTGCAGCCCATCTATCTTCCTCAGATTTTCACTTTAACTACTGTTACCATATGTATGACTGGATTCAGAGGTTTATGTCACTACGGTCGATAGCTCTCATACCTAATCGTTAATACCTTACCACCAAAAAGTACAGCCAAGTAAATATTCAATGGTTAGATTATCTACAAAAACCCAGTGAAGTAAATATACCACATGTTCATAACTGTGAAGAGAAACAAATCTTGAATTATAGACTAGAATGTTTCTGCATGGAATAAAATATGATACACGAGTTTTGCGGGTGCCACTAACATGGCTGTAATAAATGTTATGACATTGACACAAAGAATGTTGTCCTAAATGCACCCACGTGGTTTATTTGAAATCGTATATTTGATAAATATAAACTATGGAAAACTTTAGGATAAGAGGTCATAACAATATTGGATATAATGTTTAAGAAAATGAAGTCTAATTATACAGATTTAATGAATTTCTTTAGGGACGAGGCAGTACTTTCATGCCTTGATCTACCAGGTGCCTTTTATGGAGGGAGAGACAACGTGACAAGAGCTTTATGAAATATTTAATGCAACAGAAAACAATTTTAAGATCAAGAAATCGATATAAGATATGACGAATACACGGGACGATATACACTCGTTGCCTTTGATCTTACAGCCCATCTATCTTCCTCAGATTTTTACTTTAACTTGGTGTAACATGGAAATTTACAAATTGAAATATTATAAATGTTCTAAGATATGCAGAATTTCATTCAGTTTTAGAAGTCTCTATGTCTAGAAACATGTTATCCGATATGTAAAAGCTATGAAATTAGAAATATATTTCATACTCACACAAGATTCATGTACATAAAAAAGTTTGAGGGCATATATTTACCAGTGATTACCAACCTGACCATGCAGAAAAACAGTTATAATCGTCAACCTGGATCCGAGCCATAAATCCAGTAGTCACTACTGGGTTTATGTTTACTTTCGATGAAATCAAAAAATAGAGTATTTTAACCCATCAGGATAACCTCCATATAATATAAAAATCTTCGTGAAGAAGAACTGTGAAAGGTGAACTTACAACCAAGACGTACTGTAGTTCTCAGAGTATTGACAATATTGTATATACTATGTTTATTATTGTGGTCGACGCGTTGAAACAGAAACAACTGTCTAAATTTGGATCCCACAGATATAATAACGATATTTTTCATGATTTTCCTGTGAAACGTTGTCATGTGAATACGTCCTTAATAGCTGGTTTTTAAACATTAGTGTTAACAATAGACTAAGGGTATTTGGTACTGAATATTTATTGTCAGACTATAATTATAAATACAGTGGTTCAGACCATTGTAGGAGTTAAGTGTTCACAGCTGTTACATGTATTGAGTACAATGTGTGTGTTTTATTTTGGAACTTGAAACTATCATATACTTTAAGATAACTAGTGATGAACATGTGCAAGTTATATGTAGCGTTTCTAGGTTGGAGGAGAAATTAGAGGCCATCTTAATAAAGTTAAGGCAATAGATAAAGAGAAATGACAGCAGGATTTTAGGAGGAGCTTAAGTTTTGCATGCAAGGGATAAATCAACTAACAGTAACTTTCAGGAAGGTAAAACGAACAGTATCAAAGTAAAACGTAATGAAGTTAGTTACAATGTGCCAATTATGTTAAATCTGAAGATGAGGAACTATTGGATGGAAGAAAAACTAAAGGAGGATATAGTTATAGGTGATTCTTTGAATAGACATGTGTGTACAATAACCAGTGTGTTAAGGAAGGAGAAGAGAGTAAGATTATGCTACCCAGTGACACACATGGAGGATATAAGTGACAGATCAGACAATGTAAAGAGAAACAAACGAGACATCAAACAAGAGGAGGCTGAAGAAGAAGAAGAAAAAGGACATGGTGAGTATAGTTTCTGACAATTCTACTAACCCCAACCTTAACGACGCTACTAATAGTACTAAAAATCAAAGTGTTAGTAACGTAACCCATGTTAATGACGACAAAGCCACTTGCTCTGACGAAAATAACTTGAATACTAACAACACCACTATCGCCACTAATTCTAAGAACACCATCACTGTCACACAAACACACAATTCTCCTAACTACAGAATCCCAACTCTGTTCATCGAAGGAGTAAACAACACAACACGCATTCCACAGATTGTCAAACAACTGAGGGCCTATTACCCGGGCATTCAGTTTAAAGACATTAAACGTCTTCCTAATGGAAGAATTATGCTTAAATGTTCCGAACCGCAAGAGTTTGCACATATTTTGGCCCACTGGCCCAAGGATGCCTTTGGGGTTCAAGCCACTATCACTACACCAAAAACCAACACACCAAAACTAACAGTCATAATCAGAGGTGTCGATTTCGACATCGAAGATCATGAAATCACTGACGAACTAATAACTCAAGGCTTTGACATTGCATCATCAAACAGAATTATCTCATTCAGAACGAAACAAAAACGCCACTGATCAAGGTAACCGTCAACAAAAAAGACGATCAGGACAAATTATTAAAAACGGTTGCTTTTATTTTTCAAAAGACACACGACCGAACCGGCTACAAATGTCAAAAAAAACTAATTGTATGGTCAAGGACAGATGTGTTAGATGTGGCGGATCTCACGAGGTCGCTCAGTGTCCTAACGAGCGTAACCAAGTGAGATGCGCTAACTGTCAGGGCCCCCACGCAGCCAGTTACAAAGGCTGCCCCAAATACGCAACAGATTCCTTTTCAAAACCACGAACGATAATAATCAAACCCACGGCTACCAAAACAACACCAAACAACCTTTACTACCAACTCCAACTGACTCGCAAAGCAAACACTCTCAACCTCAATCAACACGTACTTACGCGGACGTAACACGCCCGAAAACAACACAAGCATTCAACCCCACAGATTTCACCACAAACTTGCTAGCAATGCTGAGAGAATTGAGTGATCTCCCCTCATTCGAATCGAGGCACGAGTCACTCAAATCTGTTTGTAGCCTTGCAAGTTATTATTTTAACCTTCCTCACCTCAAACCACACCATCTTTCACTTAAAATTCATGCAAGGGAAATAAAACAACACAATGATACAACACATTAAAATCTTACACATCAACTGCCAAGGAAATCTCAAAGACAAAAGGATAGAAATATACAACATAAACAAACATATAAACGCCAACATAATCATCGTTTCAGAAACACTTTGCACAGAGAAACAAAACACCACAATTCCCGGATTCATCACACACAGCATACCTCACTCAGAAAATAACAGAGGTATAATAGCTTACTTTAGTATAAAAATATCGCATTTAATCTCAATAGAAGATTCCTTTAGATCTAACATAAATGAGACCATTTTTTGTAATATACACTTTAACAACCGGCTAACTATTCCGATTCTAGCCATATATTGCTCACCAACCAAAGATATCGATATTAACTTCCTTCAAAAATGTGTTAATCGCAAACCCAAACCAATTATTATTGGGGATTTTAATTCTCCGCATACAGAACTAAGGGAAACAGAAACACACGCAGAGGATCGTGCATAAAAGTTTTTATCTCTAGTAACAAAATGCACTTAATTAATGACCACACACCTACACACTTCTCAGCCGCTAACGGCTCATACGATGTACTCGATTTCATCATCGCACCCAAGGACATGGTTAACAGAATATCTAACTTTAAAGTGCATGATGAAATCACCAGTGACCACTTCCCCGTGTCATGTATGATTCACCCGCGCCACCCTGCTGTGGCGTACGTGACTCCTTCCGCATACACCTACACTGAAACAGACTGGCTCACTTTTAATGCCTCTCTGGACTCATACCTACCCCATCCAATCGAACATGTAAATAACAAAACAGAACTAGACAACTATGTTGATCAAATTACAGAAGCCATAAAGAAAGCCATAAAAAACACAATTCCTAAATCAAAAAGAAAACAATCACTTATTCAATGGACTCTAACACCAGAAATTTACGCACTAATAATCAAACGCAGACAATTAAGACGAACACACTACATCACACGCGATCCACACATTAAAACAGAAATCAATAGAACAAATACAAAAATTAAACAAGAAATTAAAAAAGTCAGGGAAAACAATTGGCATAACTTCTGTAAAAACTTAGAAAAAACCAAGAACAATCCAAAAGAATTCTGGAAAAAATTCAAGAGTATTGCTTCAGACAAAAACACAAATCACATGTTACAACACATCACACACAACAATAAAATCGCAAGGACGGACGAAGAGAAAGCTGACTATTACAAATCCGCTTTTAGCGATTTAAACTCAGTAGATTTTGACACACAACACCAACACTATGTCAACAACTACATAAATACAAACCAAGCTTCATTCTCACCAGGATTTCCCGGAGAGACACTAGAAGCATACTCAAATTCAATCAATAGAAAAATAACCATATCCGAACTAAAGATTAATATCAAAAACTTGAAGAACACTTCCCCGGACATGACCAAATTCCAAATATTATTCTCAAAAAAGTTCCACTCTCCTACTAAAACACCTCACAAACATCATGAACATTTCACTAGCGACCGGGTATTACCCTGACACGTGGAAAAAAGCCATCATAACAACGATCCCCAAGAAACAAACTAACAGAACAAATCCAGATAATTTCCGCCCCATCAGTCTGTTAAGCTGCCTTGGCAAACTGATGGAGAGAATTATCTCCAACCGTCTCCTCCATTTTGCGAATCAAACAACATCCTTCCAGAATCTCAAAATGCCTCCAGAAAAATAGACAAACAACAGATCACCTCACACGACTCACCGAATCAATCTACAAAGCTTACAACAACAATCAAGTAACCATCGGGGTATTCCTAGATGTCAAAAAAGCATTCGACAGCGTTTGGCACAACGCCATCATATACAGACTAAATCACCTACAAATAAATCCTACGATAGTCAAATGGATTTCAAATTTTTAACCAATAGAACAGCACAGGTAAAAGTCAATAAAACCATATCCAAATTATTTAATATAACGGCCGGAGTGCCCCAAGGATCAGTCCTCTCTCCACTTCTATACATAATTTTCGTCAGTGACATACCTTTTCCAAATCTAACATACACACACAATTCACAATACGCAGACGACATCGCAATCTGGAGCACCTCCAGAAACCCAGTAATGGCCATGTCTCGCGTACAAGAATCACTAAACAACGTCTCAACATGGAGCAACAAGTGGAGGGTCGTGTTAAATCCGACAAAAACACAAGCAATCACCTTCTATAGAAAACTAAAGAAGCAAAGAAAAAATATAGAAAAATTAAAACTATCACTTGGAAACACAACCATTAACATGAGCAAAAACATCACATTCCTTGGCGTCACTTTCGACACAAAACTAACATGGAAACAAACACATAAACAATATACACTCATCAATCAGAAAAGGATTTCATATCTAAAGACTATAACTGGTAAACAATCAAAATGCGCACCGAACACCATTATACAAATATACAAGGCTTACATCCGTCCACTAATAGAGTACGGATGTCAAGTAACATACAATATGTCAAACAACACACTCCAAAAAATCCAAGTACAACAAAACAAAATATTAAAATCCGCATTCAGTTTACCATCTTTTACGCCAACAAATTATCTACACCAAATTAGTAATTTACCAACTATAAGAGATAGAATAACAGAACTTTCTCTCAAATATTATCTAAAAGCAGAAAATAGAAACAAACTAACGGCATCACTACACAAATTATCAAGTGCACCAACAAAATACATATCTCCTTACAACATATTTCAAGAATCACAATCCACTCAACAAAGAATCTAAATAAATAAAATCTATGTTATTAACATAAATTCCTTTTTTTTTCAGGTACAGGGCACACGACAGGCAAAACTTTCGGCGCCTGTCGTGTGAAAGTGGGTTTTCTCGGGGCACTCCCGTTTCCCCCCACATCAAAATCTTCAGGCATTGGATTTCTAGATCCCAGCCTAGGCAACCTTTTTGCCAGACCCAGAATCGGACCGTTTGATTTGATCTGAATTTGAATGAACTACATTCATGTTCACATCTGCCCAACTTTTTCCTTTCGGGACAGGTCCCGGCCTTTCTTTCCACTGCTGCCTTTGCCTCCACCCAAATGAACATTTAGTGAGACATTCTCCACCCAAAAAGTCAAGAATAATAACGATAATTAATTTATTAAAATAATAATAATAAAAACCACCACTTAATCTTAATAACAATCCACGAAAGGGGACGAAGAGGAACTACAAAGTTCCTGAACACCCCAGTTGGAGAGAGAACTCTTCTGATTTCTCTCTCTCTAAACTGAACCCCTGCCACGTTAGTTTTAGTTTAGTTTGGTGCGCAGTAGTATGCGAGTAGCGATTGAGCAATTACGTAGATAACGCTGCAGCGGTTGTGCGCGTGTATTGTAGTATTTTTCTCTATTTTAGAAGCAGAGTTGACAGAGAGAAAAAAAGAGGTAGTTATGGCGTTCTTTCGACAAATTATTTCAAGAAGATTCTACGGAATCAAGGTCAGTTTATTTGGATAGAAAACCTCTTACATTGAAGTCGGTTAAGTTGTAGTATTTTCGAATTTCTCTATGCCTTTATTCGAGTTATGATGAAAATAGTAACACTAACACTGTTGGGGTTGTAAATATAGTAACTTCTTGCTGGCATGGTTTTGCATACCTTGGTATGTATTATACACGGTCTTAAGGAATCGTTAGTTGATGAATTTTGTGTTGATGCTTACCTAAGTTTAACGTAAACTGTATTGGTGAGGAACAAGTTAATCAGTCCAAATCATGGCGGACCGCGTAAGAGATGCAAGATATGTCCGTTTTAGTCAGTAAATTTATCTGTCTCGAATAAGATTGGAGGTCATCATCTGTTTGTTTTTTTTTGTTTGTTTTTATTAGTAGATATGTTAAATTAACCTTTCATAGCAGAGGCATAGCAAAAAGAGGGTTCAGTCCCCCGAAATATTTTGGCTATGTCTCATTTCGTAACTTGTATAATCTCGTTTCATGTATTTAATAAAAACAATTCATATTAACACTTGCATTTTGTTTTAATGACTAAATTTAGATCCAAATCTGCTTCTTAGCGTATCGCCCCCTACCTTTCTGCTTTCATTGAGTGGGAAACCAGGTTCTTCTAAAGATAGTGGATTATATTTCTTAACAAAACCCGCCTCGAACAAGTGATAACTGAGAAACGCACTTTCCTGCAGCGTTGGAACGAATGGAGTTAAACGAAGTCTAATTTCCTGATGTTGATACTTTCGCTGAGTCTTGCGGAAAACACTTTCAATTTTAAATTTCATTTTAAATATAGATTTCTTGATCCGTTATTTATAACTTTATAACAACTGTTTTTTTTTTTCATGTTAGCTTCATAAATAAAAGCAAAATAAAATAAGACGAAAAATTTAGTTAAAACCTAAATTTCGAATATTTAGCTACAAAAAATATGATGGAGGTAAACAATTTAAATGGAAGTTTTAAATTCCAGTTAGATGCAGTATTAATGTACTTTAATAGTAATAGTTATTTTTTTAAAAAAGAGTTTGTTTCTAAATGGTTCATCGGTATACGATGCTTCGGTTGTTTTAAACTGCTAATTTCAGCTGTACTGCATGTATAAATAGCGGTTTGGATGCATTTAATTATACCGAAAGTGAATATAGCTAAACATAACTGACAAATTCGGGGATTGGTCTAAAACCCTCGTGGGCAAATAGCTGAATGAAAAAGCTATCTACAGCGCCATAACCAGAATTGCAGACAAGGTAGAGGCCCCAGTGAATCTAGGGTGGCGTTTTTAAAATTCGCCTGCAGCTTGTTAAATTATCCATGTTTTAAAGATACCTCATTGTTGCAGAAAAATACCAGAACTTTCTCTCTCGCGCACACACGTGTGTGTGTGTGTGAAGACATTATCCATGTTTAACTACGGTATCTTTCTTGAAAGTTCTGGTATTTTTCTGTAACGATAAAGTATCTTTAAAACCGAGTATACTTTAGTAGGAGAGAGAGGGAGATGTATGTCAGTGGTAAGTTAGTTTACGACTCTAGAAAATGGATCTCTGTCCCTGGTGAAGAAACTACATCGTGTAGTTTGCACTTAAACGCTTACGGAAATACACAATTGTTGTAAAATTATGGTATTACTTATCAAAGTAGTTACTTTAACAAATCATGGTTTCCAAGCCTTACCAGATGGATTAATTCTGATGAACTAGAATTTGTGATTTTCTACATTTGCAGAAGCAAATAATTTCATGCATAATTTCATGTGAAATTCTTTCTTAATTAAGAAAACGTTTGCGATAAAATTTTACCTTAGCTAAAACTATATATAAATACTGCATTTTAGAACAATACAAAAATAGTAAAGGCACACATTTAAATTTACGACTCTACATGTCTTGAGCTTATATTCATTACGACCTATACTACATAAAGATTAGCTAACGTTAATTTGCGCAACTGTTGTTTCAGTTTAGTTGGGGCTTAACGTTATCGTACTCTATACTGTTAATAAATAATGTCAGGTATTAAAACTAAGCTTTCAACATATCCTGCAGGCCAGATAGGACCCCCTGCAGTACTCCTTCCCCCTCACACGTAAGAACTAACCAGATCAATTTTTTCTAAAGCATAGAAGTGATCGAAACGTGCGTCTTGTTTAACTTTAAGGCATCTGTATATTTCGGAACTCGAAAATCACGTGAACGCTCGTGGATGCTGATTGAGATTCAATTACTGTTATATAATCATCCACTGGACCTGAAACCTATTTAAACACGTGTGTAATGTACCGCGTGAAATCTTAATCCTCTACATTATATTTATTATATTGAATAATTTGGCCCAGTAAAAAACAAAAAAATTTTCCACCAAATGACCACAATTGCACCTACTGCTAGGTGCAAATAGAATACTTATTTTTAATTTTCCTGTAGTAATTTTGCAATGAAAATAACTGGTTTGTAGAATCATTTTTACTATATTCTATGTATCTTTTGACAAAAAAAAATTCATTCCACTGGGAGTGGAATTGGGCCACTTTGAATGACCGGAATTCGTACCCTTCAAAATACTATTTAACTACTCTCTAAACATAGGTCCACAACAATCAAATCATCCATTATAGGCCTCATATTTTATTGAACCTTCTTGTACATCAAATGAAAGGTGGACATTTAGGTCTCCTAATAGACGTCAGATATAAAATTTATTTTCTAACCTTCTTTCGACACTTCTTATCAATTATAAAATTTTAATAACAAATGCTTGTTTGTAGTCCTATACCATATATACTTTTGGTTCCATAAGATGTCTATTTTGTCTTGTTGGACACCATTCATATTGGTGCAGGTGATTGCATGGCTTATCTAAAATTTGTCTGTTTATAATACTTATTGTCATAATGTTCATAAAACTTCTTGTATAAACAATACTACAACTCAACATCAAGAAAGCTCTGCGTTCGATTACGTTAACAGTTTCACAAAATATGTACAACGGTTCTCTCGGTTTATAGCCCAAATGCCTTTCCTCAAAATCCCGTCTACACATTCCTTAATCATAGATCAGTTTTAAAATTTGCCACTTGCACTGTAACGAAAAGCTAAGGGATGATCATTTAGTGGAAATATTGTTGTTGTTTTTTTAGGCTAAATTATTCAAAATAACTAATGATAGAGGGAATAGTTACCTTTTCATTTGCTATACATATTCAAATACGATTATTAATCGTTAGCTTTTTGAAATTAAATGTGGCGTGTACATTTTCAAAAAAAAAAAAATCGTAATCGATTCCAGTTTGCTAACTTATCTTAATTCTTTCAGCAGGTACATCAGAATCGGTGGTATCTAAAATCTTTAAAATTTTAGATCCGAAAAAGGTTAATACTATATTATTCGAGAGTTAAAGAACAGAATGTGAACTAAATAGTGGAGATGTTCAGAATGGATGTGAAATTAATTATTCATATCACATTTTAAGTGTAGACGTTTTGGTAAAATCTTTGTAACGAAAGCTTGTGTTCTGTAAAACTTCATAAGGCATTTGCTTCAGCTGTGCTCACAGCTGTAAGTTCTCTGCTTTAGTTTTAGAAAATTACGATTTTACTGTCATGCATTTATCTTAATATATGCAAACAGCAACAGACTCAGGTGGCGTTGAATGAGTATTATGCAAGTCCCGCCTCTTCTCTAAATGTTTTGAGATTTTCAAGCATAAGAATAAGCAACTTTTTGGAAACACGAGCGTATCTTCGAATATTGTTGAATATTCTAAACTCTTAAAGTATATAAACTAATGTATCGAGAGACAATACTATTGTTGGCACCTACAGTCACTGTACTCCAAGCATCGTCAGAATCCACAACTCCGATTAACGCTTAGTAATCGGGAAAACTAGAGAATTTGACGAGGAAAGTTTACAGATTTCGAACATTTACAAACCGTTTAACTTCAGTGACTTGACTTCGGACGTTAATTTCTACGGGGACATTAGATATTGTTGGTGAAGTCTTACGTGTGCTTCAAGCTAGCTAGCAGTCAAGAGAAGTGTACAGATAGGTGTATGAGAAAAATTCATTTTCCATGAACCTCTGTAAAAATTCGGTTCTAAACCAGATATGACTTAGTATTGTGTGCGGGACTTTCGAAATACACACTTAACGATATGTCACATGCACCAAACGGAGACAAATTCAGATATTAAAATGTATATCGGTAAATCTGTCACATAGCAACATCTTGTATCGGTTTCGAAAGACAGCACCCAGTGCATTATGAATTATAACACAACAGTTTTTTACAAGTACCGTTATTTTTACAAAACTGACATTAATTTAATCTTCCGATAGTAAAATCGCTGCAACAATTTACTTGTGTACACGAGATTCAAGTACACTATAGTATTGCTCCTAAAAAAATGACGAGGCAAATTCCACCATAGTATGCTGTAACCTCGCATGTCATAACTGAATTGTTTTGAAATCAATCTTGACGAACAGTTAAATTGCATTCGAGGCAATCAGACATTGGGAAATTCCTTATGACCCAATCAAAATTAAGACCATTTATCAAATGAATTCTGGGTGTTCATAGAATAATTATTTAAAAATCATTTTAGATAAACGCTTAAAATGTGCTAGAAATTAATTTCTGTCAATGGCTTTTACATCATGTTCCTTAAGAACGTAACTGAATACTGTTAGTCTAATATACTGAAAATATAAAATTAAATGTACTGAGAACGAAACTGAATTTAGTTTCCCTTAAGAGGATTGTTTTTATTAATGTTAGTAATAGAAGAAAACTTAATTCAGAGACATTTCGAGTGTAAAATTGAATCGGTATTTTCACTTTCGTGATAATTAATTTATGCATTTTACTCTAGGCTAAGTAATTCATACACTTAACCTTAAGGTATCACGCCGTTACTGAAATCGTAGTGGGCAGTCAGTAATCAAACTATTGTATCGGACATGGGGGAGTAGCACTGCTGGTTGATCAACATGTGCCCACCCGGTCCTTGTCGTTGAATACGCCCTCGGAGGCTGTAGCCATCCGTATCTCCGTGGGTCATGCCATCACTGTTTTCTCTCTGTACTTTACCCCTGCAAAAAATTGTCACCTTGATGCCCTCACTGAGCAACTGCCACCCCCTTATTAATTTTGGGGGATCTTAATGGGCATAATCTCCTTTGGGGTGGTTCTAGTATTGATGGGAGGGGGTCGTGCTATAGAGCATTTACTCTTGAATTACAACCTGTCTCTCTTCAGTGGTGGCTCTTACACTTATTTTCATGCACCCAGTCAGTCATTTACTGCTATAGATCTTTCTACCTGCTCCCCTTCGCTTCTCACTTCCTTTTCTTGGGAGGTTCACATCAATTCACGGATTAGTGATCGTTTACCTATCATATTAAGAGACTGGCCGTGGTCAGTGTCACCTGACCCGTGTGCTTCAGTGGAAGTTGGACCAGGCCAACTGGCCCTCTCTCATTGCTCTCGAACTTGGTCCTACCATCTTATGTAAATCATCGATAGTTTGTGTAACAGCAGTAACTAACTATATTGTCCAAGCAGCTGCTCAGTGCATCCCCAAAACTTCGACATCTTTCTCACGGCATCCCTGCCCTTGATGGAATTCTGCTTGTTCTATAACACAAAGCTCAGACACGTGCTTTGAATAAATTTCGTAGTTATCCCACACTTACAAACCATATTGCATTTCAGCAAGTCCGTGCACAGGCTCAGCGAATTAAACGTCAAAGCCAGAAGAATTCCTGGATTAAATACACCTCCAGCATTTCTTCAATCACCAGTTCAAAAATCATGTGGGACAAGATCCGGAAGGTGAGTGGACGGTATATTTCTGCCTCCTCTCTATCTTAATATTCAACAACCATGGAGTTGCTGATGCTCAGAGCATTTCAAATACTTTTTGTGAATGTTTCTCTCATATCTAGCCCTTAAAACACATCCCCTTCCTTCTTAGCTCTTAAAACACGAGTTGAACATTTGCCTCTTTCCTTTCTCCACTAATCATCCCTATGACTACAATCGCCTTCTTACACCGAAACTCAAACTTGTGCTTCATCGGTCTGGCAATACATCAGATGGACCTTATGATGTACATTGTGGGATGCTATGCCACCTTTCTCCTGCCTCTGTTACTATTATCCTGGCTGTATTCAACCAGATTTGGCAGGAGAATGTCTTTCCTGATGCTTGGCGCCATGCTATTGTACTCCATACTCTTAATCCTAGGAAGGATCCAAAGATTCATTCGAATTACCATCCCATTGCTCTGACGAGTTGTCTCAGTAAGACCTTAGAGGATGATTAATGCTCATCTTGTTTGGTTCCTTGAATCAAACAACGTTCTCTCACCCACTCAGTATGGGTTCCGAAGACAACATTTTAAGATATACCACTTAATTTGCCTTGAAACAGCAGTTGGAAACCTTTTTGAAGCGACAACATCTTGTTTGTTTGTTTGTTTTATATTTAGAGAGAGCTTATGATACAACATGGAAATATGGCATCTTGCGAGACCTTCACTCATACGGATTGTGTGGCAGTTTGTAATGAACCACTGATTCCAGGTCTGTGTGGGCTCAACACTTTCCCGTTTTTTCCCATAGGAATTTGGAGTCCCTCAGGGCTGTGTTCAAAGTTTCACGCTTTTCATTATAAAAAAATTAATGCCATTAGTGAACAGCTACCCCTAGAGTTGCAAGTGGTCTTTTCATTGATGACTTTCACATCTCATGTCAGTCCTCAAACATGAGGTTTATTGACTGGCAGCTACAAACTGCAAGGCCCAGCATGGCCAAGCGTGCTAAGGCGTGCGACTCGTAATCTGAGGGTCGCGGGTTCGCATCCCTATCGCGCCAAACATGCTTGCCCTTTCAGCCGTGGGGGCGTTATAATGTGACGGCCAATCCCACTATTCGTTGGTAAAAGAGTAGCCTAAGAGTTGGCGGTGGGTGGTGATGACTACCCGCCATTCCTCTAGTCTTACACTGCTAAATTAGGGACAGCTAGCACAGATAACCCTCGAGTAGCTTTGTGCAAAATTCAAAAACAAAAAAAAACTGCAATCAATCCTATACTTAAGTGGACCACAGCAAATGGTTTTCAACTTTCTCTCCCTGAAACTGTTTCATCTAGATCCAGAACTTCGTATTGATGATGCTGTACTTCCTGAGGCAAAGTTCTTAGGTCTTATTTGACTGTAAATTAAACTTTATTTCACATATCAAACAATTTCATGTCAAATGTATAAGAGCACTGAACATCCTCCTTGTCCTCTCTTCCACCTCTTGCGGAACAACTCGATACTCCATGCTTAAAATTTATCGTGCCATTATCTAATCCAAACTTGACTATAGATCTATGGTTCATGGTTCTGCCAGAACCTCAGCAATTAAAATGCTGGATCCTATCCACCATCAGGGGCTTTGGTTTTGCACTGGGGCCTTTCGTACTTCTCCAGTCCAAAGTTTGTATGTGGAGTCCCATCAACCCCCTCTGTCTATTCACCATTTGCAACTCCCATTTTTATATATGCTTCCAAACTTCGCTCTTTACCACAGCATCCACTTGGTTTTGTGTTTTCCATCCTCATTGGGCCACACTTTTCTATAATAGAAAATCTGCCATTGTTCCTTTTAGCCTTCATATTCGGACACAATCGGAAACATTGGATATCTTTGACCTAGCATAGCAGTATCAACAGTTCGGCCTATTCCACCATGGCTAATTACTGTTGGGGACAGTAACTGTGACCTATCTTTGAGTCATCTGAGGAAGGCCAGTACTCCCAATTGGAAATATCGCTCTTTATTTGCTGAACGTCTTTCAAACAATCCATCCAATTCCATATACAGATGGTTCAAAATCAGGTGACTTTTGGTCCTACCATGGTTTGTTACAGTTCGTGTGTAGCACACAGAATCCCGCCTACGGCCGAATTGATGTCATTTCTTTTGCCCTGACTCATATTGAAAATATGCAAATTGTACGATCTATACTGATTCACTCAACTGTCTGTTGGCTCTGATATCATTCCATGTTAGTTATCATCCTATTCTTATCAATATCCAAAACAAACTGACCCATCTTTATTATCTCTGTCCAGTTTTTTGGATACCAGGTCATGTTGGTATTCTTGGGAATGAGATAGCTAACAGAGCAGCAAAGTCCATCTGCTCTGGCTCTCTCACCACCGTCCCTGTTCCATACATGGATTATGGTCCAGTTATCAAAACCCGACTGTATGCCAGTTGGTAGTCGACCTGGAGTGAGCAACGAAATAATAATCTCTCTCAAGTTAAGCCTTCTTTAGCTCTTTGGCCATTTTGTTTCTCTAAAGATCGAAGGGAGGAGCATTAGTCAGTTTTTAACTCGCCACTACCTTTTATCTGGTACTGATGCTGCAATGTGTGGTCTGTGTGACACTCGGGTCACAATTGTATATATTTTATCATGTCGTTACAACCAAGAACGACTACGCAATTTTAAACATATTTTTAAGGTAGTTTTGCCCTTGTCATTAGCTAATGTCATAGGTGATACTGGCTGCTTCACCCATGTTTTAACATTTGTAAGAGCCATTGGTCTTTTTAACTTAATTTAAGGTTTTTATTGGACTATATACTGTTTTAGCATGATTTCTTTTACACGCTTTAATCTTATTTTGACCTTAACCCAGGACTGGAAAGCCAACTTCAGGTAACAGACAGCAAGTTTAAACTTAATGCTTCAGTCTTCCTGGTAGGTCTTAATTTTACATATTTTATGTATTCTTACCTTCATTTTCCTATACCATTATAGTGTACTACATTTTGTTTGGCACAGATAGCCTTGTAACTTTGTGCCAATAAACATGAAATACCTACCTACCAACCTCGATAGATCTTAAGTTAAAAGCAACTTAATGAATTCCATAAAATTAAATCATCTTAGAATTCATCCTCTTCCGTTTAAAGTAATTATTGAAAATTCTTAATGAAGATTGTAAACTACAACGAGAATTTCTATATGTTAAGATGGAGCATTTATATTATGGCTTAAATTAAATTAATATTTTAATTTAAGTAATGATTAAAAATGATGCAGTAAATGGATAACTATTACTAAAAAAAGAATAAATGTACTTCTTTAGGATTCTGCAGTAATTTAGGTGCCCTAATACTAGAATAAAAATACGTAAATTTTAAAGGTTTAACTTAATCTTCCTAAAATAAGAGCATTAATTAACATATTTAAATTTAATTTTAGAAATGATAATCTGAACCAGAATTTACACACAATTAAATACCATTAACAAGTTAATGATTTATCAAGCCTTAAAAAACTGCAGATTAAGACTTCACATTTGGCAACTTAAGTGTTAAACGACTTGCGCATTTGCAAAACTATTCACCTTATATTATATAAAACCTTGTAGAAACTGAACCTATAGTTGGTTATAAATGCTCAGTTCCAATTGGGCCATATCATACAAGTAAGTTAACTAAATCTAGGTAGTTATTATTTAGAGTGTGAAAATAGTTTTGCAGAAACGTGTTACTGGTAACTTTAGAAATTAAATAAACTGTCACACTCAAAGGACCTATATATGGAATTACCACAATCTAATAAGCAAAATATTCTAAATCTATTAAACAACATTGATAAACATATTTAGAAGCTTTACTATTACATCTACACTACCTGTCTGGTGTCTTCATGAATCTCCGATTAGATTTAGATTAAAAGTGAATTTTACAGAAAAAGCTTTGCAGTCAAAAGAACTACTCATACTGATTAATTTTGCAGGTTCACATTTTTCATAAAAAATATGTGCTAATAAATGAAACATAGAATTTGGTGCAGAAAGAGCCCTTTCCGAGCGGCAATCCGAACGTTTTAGTTTTTACGTTTGCCGCTAGGAAGTGCTGTGACGTAATAGTTGCCAAACATACCGCCAGCGCGTTGAATGTAAATAAACATGGCTAGTGCATAAAGAGAACAGTGGCGGAGTATTTTTGACTTTGTGTTCTGAACAGTGTCGAGTAGCGCTATATCAGTTCGAACCTACTCTGAACGAATCTAGAACAGTTACTTTTAACACAGATCTGACAAGTTCTAGTCAGGATCAGCACCTTCATTATCACTCATATGAACATTATCAGTATCATCAGCATCTGTCACTTGTGATACAGAGGACTTCTTAGCAGCAGGTGATGATTCTGCAAAAATCAGTGAAAGAATTACATGTAAACAATGTACTGTTTACCAGCAATAGTTTATAATAAATAATCAAAATAATATTAACAAGACTAATCTGACTATTGAATATTGTTAAATCATGAATGAAAATTTCATATTCATATTCAAACTAACTTACCAGTACCACAAGCAAAATCTATTGTTGGAAGATTTTCTGTCTGGGTAGCTACAGTCTTCAAGCCAGATGGGAATACCTGTACACCTCTGGAAACCGAATACAAGTCAGTATGTGCCCCTCTTGGAATACTTGGGATAGACTAAAACAATAGGTTTTTTATTTAGGTATTGAAATAATAACATTCTTTCACGGTTAGATTCAAATTAATGTAAATAAAATTATACATCAATTGTTGCAACTTATGAATGTTTAATCTAATAATCATGATATACTTAAAGTCTGAACAGACTCACTCTGAAATGAGTCAGCTCTAGAGTCTTGGCAGTCATCATCAGGGGTGGGCTGAATCACAACTTCCTCTACAGAAGTAGGTACCATGTCATCAGCAGCACTTTCCTCTAAAAGCTGAAGATATAAGATCATATACATAACATGTACTTGATTGATTCAACATGTTTAAGACAATTTTATTTCAATTTATCTTAATGTTAAATTTAAAAAATGGAATTCTTCAAACTTTTCCATATTTAAAAATTATACAAAAACATCTACAGAATGATCTACCAGCTTTTAAACTTGGAATATACTCTATTTGGGATAGATTTGTCCACTGTCTAGACTAGGAAATCAAGGTTTCACTGACTTTCAGGTGCCACAAATGCAAACCACGCTCATAAATGTGAAATGTGTATGTCCAGTTACATTCTTCAAAAACTTGTATAATATAATAATTTATAAAGTACCAGTTATTGTTTATCGCTTTATACTGCACACATACCTTTAAGTTTGTTTTCTTGATGGCAAGAGATGGCTTCAGAGGGGTGGAACCTGTACGCAGCAGGCTGAGATCAGTCCTCAGCTCTAAACGAGGAAAGATGGTTTTTTTCAGTCTCAACCTGCCTGGCTTGACATCCACGGAATCCAAAACAGTGGGATCTGACACAAAACATGAGCGTTCAAAGTGATTTTGACAAAGCTTTGCATGGTGTGAAGGTGTCCAGTTCTTCCTATTGACCATCCGCACCCACTGTCGCCACCTTGCCGGTTCCTTCTCCTTGCACGGAAACGAAAAGAAGCTTTTACCCGATGCCGAACCGTTTTTACAACCATAAGCAACGCAGTAAACCATGTTAACATAAAACAAAGTAGCAATATCAAGACAAAAAATAATCTTGCAAAGTATGTTATCCGAAAAAAGCACCGATAGATTTATATAAAACACCAGCACTGAAAGGAACAAAATGGTCGGCGCGCAACGAAGCGTGTTTGGCAACTATTACATCATAGTTGTAAAACGTCACGGAAACAGCCGAACGACGGAGAGGAACCTGAGTTCGAGGACCCGCATATTTTGTTTCATTTTTTACTCAAAAACTAAAGTGTTTAAAAATGTGATAACCACACAGGAATTATACCTAACCAAGTACAATTTCTAAGGCAATTATTAAATGTGTTGAAAATTCACCTTTAAGTCCTAGTTCAGTGAAAATAATTAAACAGGCCACTTTCATAAACTGTATTTGAAATTTAAAATGTAAATGTTAAATACTTTTTAGATAATAAAACATAATGAACCCAGTTTAGAATATCTATATTGAGCAAGTAAAATGTTTTAAATATTTGAATTTTATCACTGTATCAGCGTGCAATGTTACGTATGTTTTATTTCGGACGAGCCTACGATTTATTACGTTATGTACGTTACGTATTACTAACTCAACTGTAAATTTGAATTTATTGGTTACAAAATACTTCAATAACTAATGAAAGGCACATTTAAATAATCTATAAATTAAAATAATTATCAATATTACTCAAACTAAGTTCTAGTAAAATTATAATAAAAAAAATGTAATAATAACAAAGGAATTGGTGCTTGCAAAAATCTCTGAATTGTAAATAAGGCTTTTTTACAAAATGTTTTACTTGCCTCAAACTTGATAACCTTGATAGAAAGAAGCATTCGGCTATTTCGCATAACAATGCAAGATTCGTTTTCTACCATTTTTTCTATCCTGGTAAGCTTGCAGAAAATTCACTTTTTAAAAGTTCGTTTCAGAAAAGCTGGAATAGAAGAATCGTCGTAAAAACAAACCGCATTATTACGTAATTTATCTTACATTGTGGTGATAACTATTCCGCACCACACGATTCAACAAACAATCGTTTTTATCTTAACGTGTTCGTGAGTATTTTAAGGCAAATACTTAAGTTGTTACGGAGAGTAGATAGATCTCGTGTAGCTTTGCGCGAAGTTCAAAAACAAACCTTATTACGGTTGCAAATACCTACGAGCATTAGCATTTCTGGTTATTGACTACAAGCACTTCAACTTTTATCCTTAATCCTCGCCCATATTCCTTAGCAATAAATCTTGGTAAAAAGTCGGCTTATACATCTCCTTAGGTACAACGCAGATCAACTCATTTGTAACTTTACGCTTACACACAACTATGTTTTTTAGTCTTTAAAGTGAATGCTGAACTCAAGTTTTCTTACTATAATCCCAAATGCATTGTATAAGCAGTTAACGTGTTAAACGAAACTCTACATACCATTTTTGTTTCTGGTTTGATTTTGCTAACAAATGTGTACTCTAATTATTTAGAGTACTATCTAAATATTTTCAGTGTTAATATAGTTAATGGTTAAAAAGAATTAAACCTTTCAAAATCGTTATTGCGTCTTTACGCTTGTCTGTGTTTAACAAGTATACAAACCAAAAACGCATCTCGGAACGGCTGGTAAGTATTAATACTTACTTATTGATAAGGAGAGAACAACTTTTCGACCTTCCTAGGTAATTTTCAGGTTAAGAGATGCGTTTTTATTTCAAGTGGGTTTCATTTTAAAACTGCCTCTTGTTCTTGCAATATTACTTATGTTTTTATTTCGGATGAGCCTACGATTTACTACGTTATGTACGTTACGTATTACTAACTCAACTGTAAATTTGAATTTAATTAACTGTTAATATTTATCAATTTTATGGTATTTGCGAATGAGATTGATACACACAGTTTTCTTTAACACATTTTTAATATACAAACAAAAATAATACTTTTATACTAATTATTGGCAAATTTGACTTCATATACAACAGTTCTACAAACTAACAATACAGAAACTTGTATCCGCTCTAGAACTCTTATCGTCCATCCAGGTCCACGACGAGCAAATTGTTTGTTACGCCTCACGTAGCTGAGTTTTACCGATGATAATATTTAATGTCCTTGTAGAAATTCTAACATCCGAAGTTATTCAGTGAACAGTTTGTAATACTCGAAATCTAACCCTGGTCCGGTTTTGTAACTTTACGATTATTAGGCGTTAATCACAATTATAGCTTCCTAGCATGTAGTATACTGACTTTAGCTGTGCAGTAATAATGCAGTTTTTCGGCGCGTCAATTTTTATATACCAATCACGTGAGTTTCTTTTTAATTTTCAATGATCAGTGCGGTTTCGTAAACATGTTTTTGATTCTCACTTTCAAGAATTCTCTAGAGATTTCGGGAACAGGTGGTATTACGCAATACAGTGAATATGTCACATGCAAAAATAAACTATAAAGTAACAAGCGTAGGTACTAAAATGCACAACAGTAAATCTGTTACAGTAATCTTAGTGGGCTGACTTTTTCTTCCAAGTATAAATTTTTTAGTTCGAACTAATAATCTACACTAATCTCACCTGAACATTTCAGTTTGAAGGTAGGCAGGCTGGTGGAAATACTGAGTAAAAATTAAATCGGGTATTTCTGTCGCACACAAATAGCCAATGCTTTAAAAAAGCGAACTGAAGATTTTAAGTCAGTTTACTCTAATTCTACCTAAAAGTTTAAGTGCTGCAATCACTGAAGGTTACCTCTTGGATAGTACCGCAAACAAAAATTCTCCCTGGGTTTTCAAGAGTCACCCGTTATAAATATAATTGTAAGGACCACTTTATAACGGAACAGAACTTTACGTACTTTTCACTATAAGAACACGACTTTCGTTAGGAATAGACCCGAAGATTCTATCTCTGTTGGCGTAACTTTGAATTCTACTAAACTAGAATTAACCCCGTTTTTCACACCTGTAATTGAATCACCTTGTTGGGCATGACGAAGCAGCGCAATCCAAACATTTTCCAGCGCAGTATTTCGAAGAAAAGTACATCTTTTGTCTTTTCACAATATTGCGATTACTACTTACTACCACAAACAGCCGTCCTTAAGGCGTCGTTTCTGCTACTGTATGTTTATATGGATAGATCTATACATTTTTTCGAATTGTACTGATACATACATATCTTAATATGACTGTATTTAGAGAAACAAGTACATTACTTGAAATTAAAATTTAATATTGGTAAACCGTTTTGGAATGTTATTTACTTACGTTCTGAAGTAGTTTGGTTTCTTCAGAGTATTTCACAATAGTCCTTTTTCCAAGATTTTAAACTGGGACTAGTGCCAAATTCGTAACCAGGAAAGATTACGAAGTTGAACAGCTTCTTTCATAATGATTGCTAGCTTAGACGAAAATGACTATCGCTTCTTTCCTTCTATGTTCCTTTTTAAATTTTATGTGATTGATGGAGGGTAATAGCTGTACATCAGCTTTATCTCTAAGTTTTACGTTGGTTGGGGTTCTGCTTCAGAAATTCTGAAATAAACTCCAAACATACCAACACGGGTTAGTTATTACCACCCGTTCTTCCTTTAGGGTGTTGTTGCTTGGTTTTAGTTCTTTCTAATGCTCTAGGCCCGGCATGGCCAAGCGTGTTAAGGCATGCGACTCGTAATTTGAGGGTCGCGAGTTCGCGTCCCCGTCGCGCCAAACATGCTCGCCCTTTCAGCCGTGGGGGCGTTATAATGTTACGGTCAGTGCCACTATTCGTTGGTAAAAGAGTAGCCCAAGAGTTGGCGGTGGGTGGTGATGACTAGCTGCCTTCCCTCTAGTCTTACACTGCTAAATTAGGGACGGCTAGCACAGATAGCCCTCGAGTAGCTTTGTGCGAAATTAAAAAAAAAAAAAAAATGCTCAAAAGACAATTGATTAGAACAACGCTTTTTCGACTAAACGCAGCACACTTAATACGAATAGTATTACTTAACATCTTTCAGTAACTAAATTAGTTGTTAAGAAATAATTAGTAGCTAATTTTACTTTCATATTTTCATCCTGCATTCTACGGGATCAGTTAGTGTGAAACAGTAATTTATTTTTTAAATAAGTAAAATTACCATAATCTAACCATGTGCACCTCTGCCTAATTTTAGATAAACCAACAAATGGAACTTCGCTTTATAGAAATTTTCACTTTCATGCATCAGTAGTTTTAAAACCCTATTACTAATATCTGATTGGTGATGTTTGACACTGTATACTGCAAACATTAGGAATATTCGTATTGATTTTAAGATGTTTTCTCATCTGCAAAGATTTTCCTTAAATGATCATGTAGGTTTCGTAAAATCGCAGAGCGGAACGAAATTAAAGACGTAACTTGTTAGGGGGGGGGGCTTATCAAGTAAAGTGTGGAACTAAGTTAAAGATTTTGGGTTTGTTTTTGTAGCAGTTTCTCAAATCACTATAGTGATTGAGTTAGAGTTAGCCGCATAACTACTGTAGCTGATTCTGTGTATTGTACTGGTGAGTTTTTGAGAACTTAATACAGACAAACGATTTACTATATTACTAAACCAACATTTAAACGAACCACTTAACAGACTTCTTGGTCTTAAAATTTAAGACTTTGTACTTCATAAAATTTATTGTTTGTCATTCCAATACTGTTTTTTTTTTCCAAAACATTTTGTAACTTGCACCTAATATACAGTACTGTACAAGGCTAATGTTTAAATATTTAGCCAGCTTGGCTTGGTCCCCTTTAAACTAAAAATTTACAAAATAAGATTTTTTGTTTATCATTGACCTGTTGTTTTAATATACAAGTCAAATTAAGACTCGACTATAATGTTGCAACAAAGACTATCATTAAATAGAATCTTTTGTTCTTCTGCTTCAAAAGAGGAGCTTTCTCAGTCATTAACTTTCGTTCTCTGCTTGGTTCATTCTGTTGCTCTGGGACTTTCTTTCTTTCTTCTTTTATTTATTTATTTAAATTTTCTGTTGGGAGAAAATTTCAAAAATTACACAAATCTAATTTGTGACAATTTCATCTCAATTTTGATTTTTCTAACGAAATGCTTGCTTCACGTAGTTTACTATGGCATTAGCAAGATCCAGTTTGGAGATTTTACAATAAATCGCCGAGTAGTATATTAATACCTTGAACTTTGCCTTACTTACATTATTGGCAACTTCTTCAGTCGATTGTTTTTTAAATTTCGCACAAAGCTACACGAGGGCTATCTGCGCTAGCCGTTCCTAATTTTGCAGTGTAAGACTCGAGGGAAGGCAACTAGTGATCATCGCCAACTCTTGGGATACTCTTTTACCAAGTGGGATTGACTATCACATAAATCCCCCACGGCTGAAAAGACGAGCATGTTTGTCGCGGGGATTCGAATCCACGACCCTCGGATTACGAGTCAATTACCCTAACCACCTGGCCATGCCGGGCTCAGTTGTTACACATACCGTAGTGTTACGTATTTATTTCGGACTTGTATCAGATTTATTACACCACGTATGTTTGGAATTATGATTTCAAATAGCTGGGAATTTTAAATTAGAAGTTAATTGAATTTCATAATGTAGCAAATTTGTATTCGCCAACAAGATCCATGCATACATTTTTTTTTTTTTTTTAACACATTTCAATATACAAAGTACAATTTATTACCTTGTTGCAGATAGTTAATACACGATTATATACAGAATTTTACAATCTCGCAAACACCATAGTCTTCTACCTGGTCTATAACTGTTTTATCTACGACAGGTCCACAAAGCACAAACCATTCATGTTCGTAAACATACCCTTACTTCACTTGACGGGAATACTAGCTATACTTTGTGGCCCATCGCGGTTTACAAGCTTATTTTCCAGAGAAAAATATCTAGAAATATTGTAGAAAGAAATACTAACGTCCGAAGTTAACTCCGAAGTTGAACGGATCGTAGAGTTAAATCTATAAACGTTCCAAGTGGAACGTCTGTTTTCCTACTAATAAGCGTTTATCACAATTATAGCTTACAAGACTTAGTTTAGTGACCTGTACCTGACCACTAATCCATTCTCACTCTCTCTTTCTCTCTCTCTGCGCGTCGGTTAATATACTTTTAGGAGAGATTCTTGATTTTTATTCCTGACTCTTCTACAAACTTGGTGAACGGGCAAAATTTCGATACGCGTCCAGCAATATACGTCACACGTATCAAACGGAAACGTATGCAAGCACTAAAATAAATGTGTAACTGTAAATCAGTTTCAGTAGCTTTGGTAAAATTGTGTATTTCTTTGCTTCTATATTTTGCATTTTCCGTTTGCTGCTTTTGAAGTTAACTAAATCCTATTCTCATTTAAGTTCAATACCACTGCATTTATTTAAAGAATCATTTGCCTCATGCTCTATCAGATTTCCATGCTAAACCTTGCCTGGACAGATTAATATCCGTAAGTCTAACAAAGTACTTATTTTGACCCATATAGACTGCTGTGCAGCAGTTTTGCGGCATCAAACCCGTATTTTGAACTACATTTAAAGTGGTGCCAAAGTGAAGCAAAGCTTTACAAGTTTATTTGGTATTTACATTGACTTTCAATTTATGCCTAGCATATTTCCACTCTTTTTGGAAACAATAACTACAAAACATGGTTCTACGGAACGACTTTGTGAAGCAAAATAATACAGTATCCACTTTTTTGTGGACTCTACGTATGGAAACTGACTATACCAGTTGCTATAAAAAATATGCTGCCCTTTCCCCCATTTTTGTTACTGAAAATGTAGAAATTGATCTTTATTCTTAGGTCAGGTTTTGAACGACCAATAGTGACTGAGCTTCATTTTAAGATTTCTTTATTTGGCTGTCTTCTTCATCTGCTGCTGCTAACCCCAGCTTATTACTGCTTTCATCTTAAAGTCAGTCATTTCCTTACTACCTTTCTCTCCTTTTAAAAAGTGAAAAATGTATCGGTTCTTTGTTTCTCCATTTTCAATTAAGATGCTTTAAATATGCTATGCTGATTTTCAATTAAGATGCTTTAAATATGCTATGCTGCTGCCTTCAAAAAGTCTGCATGATTCCCGACACTAGGCTTATTAGGTCGTCAAAAATGCGATATTAATTTCCTAATTTCTTGACTAACCAATAGTTAATGGCTATCTACTACTTCAACAATTATATTTCTGTTTCTGTCTTGGGCACTCCCTCATTCTCTCATGAGATATGGATGTTACTGACCTTTGAATGTTTTGGCACAATCCTACAGTGACAGGAGTTTATTGCTTGCAGTGAGCTTCCAGGAAATACAGGATGACACATTTCCAGATTTCTGGGTCAATCCTGTATCATGCCCTGGAGTCTGTGTTTACCTCACATCCATGATTTTAGGGCCTGAAATGACTGTGATGATCCTTGCCTTACCTTCAAGCAAATGTCAGTACCCAGCAAGGAGGTTTTAGATGTGGTTAACATGATAAATATGAGTTGGTTACGTTTGTGTCTGACATCTTAATTAGATGAACACAATTCTCCTATGGCAGTTCCTGGAGGGGGCATATAGATACAAGCCAACTTTAGTTGAAACTGGCAAAAAGTGTATGTAGAATAAACAGACATACAAGTGAATCACACTTCTGCTTTATATATTTATATTAATAATATTTTAATATGATAGCCTACATTTAATCCTCATGTTAAGGTTATCAGTTTAATTTTTAACATTTCTCACAAAGGTGAAGAATTGCATATTGTGTTACATAATCTAACAGCTGTTCAGTTTTTAATTAAATTATGATAAATGGTTTCAGCTTGAGTTTTGAGTTAAAAGTTCAAATATGTCTTATGAGAGAAGCGTAAGGTAAAAATTATTTTCAAACTTTCTTCACTAAAGAAAGTTTGAAATACGTTTTCTCTATTTTATTAAGCTTATGATATATATAAGAAGATTGTGATAGTAAACATATATACTGTTACTTTATAAATTGGGAGACTACTGTCAGGCAATATTTTCTGAAGATTGACTTCTCTATGAAACATGTGTTATGAGTACTAATGAACAAGAAGGGACATGTGTTGTTCACTTTCTAGGGTATGGTAATGAGGAAGAAGTTTGGATTGGAGATCTTCTTGCATCTCAAGGAAAGCATGCAAGAGCACAGCAGGAACTTGCAGCCCAAGGTTATTTTGCTGATAACATTGATGTGGAGGTAAAATATGCATACTCAGTCAGTAATTTAAGACTTGTATAACATTATACATTTATATATATTTATTATATTGACCTTTAAGTCATTGCTAACCTACATCACAGAAGCTACAAGGATGCAGCACATGTGCACCCATTTTACAGTATCCAAGAGCATAAAACTGACCTTTAGTCATCACAAAGTTACCTATCTTGGATGAGCTTTAGTGGGCTAGTATTTTCAGTTATATATGTACTATCATTACTACAATTAACAAATATGTTTTTTAAACTTATTTCTTTTGTAAAATATATAACTGTAAATAAAGAAGTAAAGCAAACAATTATCTCTTCCAGTTACAACCTTTGTACTGAGTTGCTCTTTGCCTTATGTTGCTAAGATTTAAGAAACTTCACACGTGGAAGATGAGAAATTAAATAATTTTTTAAAGGTTTTATATATATATACATTTGAATAACCAAAAATTTATAAATTACTATATTGATACCATTATAATTTATCAAGTGTAGTAACTAAGCTGTATTTGGGTCTTAAAGAATATGAAATTTCAAACAGGCTAAAGACCCAACTTACCAGCACAAAGTAATACTTGAAAATGGTTGAGAAAACTACTTGAGGGATATTTTAAGCTTTTGATTGGTTATTCACAAGATGTAAGTGCATATAAGGACCTGTTTTCAAAAATGGGAAGAGGTGAGTAGAGCCACTGTGTTTAATTCAGTATATGAATGATATATCAGCAAATCATATTCTAGCTTCTCAGTATCAGTAATTTGAGTTCCCTAATTTGTACAAAACAATAAGCTTCGTACTTGGACACCCAATCTGAACCAATGCTGCATTTAACATACCTTGTGACACACAGAAATCAATGTTTAAAAGTGTTTTTTTAATATTTATTTTTTAAATTAAGAAATCAAATAATGTATAATATGAACATTTACAGTATAATCTAAAATTTAATACCAAACATAATGACATAAATTCATAAAATAGTATTATAGTATTAAAGCAGTATTATAATTGCCTGAGAACAAGCTATTGTTTTATGTAATATATTGTAATGAATATATGTGTGTCCATGAAAGATATCATAAGTGAATGTTTTAAAAGTATTGCATGGTATTGTAAACAGTATAAATACAAAAATACTTTGTTTCTAAACTCTGCCACAGTGATTTTTGTATCTAAACTTTATGTAGTATTTGTCAACCTTTGACTGTGTTCTTTTAGGGTTATTCCCATTTTGTTTACAACTATTTAGTCTCAGTGCCAATGGAAGTAGACAGCTTTGATGTCACTGGTTGCTCCACACATTTTTTTTTTTGTGTGTTTTATCTTGTACAAAATAATACTTTTTTAAGAATTGAAGAAATCCTTTTAATTATTGCACAGAATAAGTTTTTTTCCTTCAGATAACTTAATACTTGCATGTTAAAATGTTTAAATATTTAGTATTGTACTTAAAGCTGGCAGAAGTATGTGTAACATTATTCTGAAACTGAAATCTATAAAAATTAATGATAATTATTGGAATTATTAATTAAAATACTAAAGATTACTTGTAGTAACATCATTCTTTCCAAGAGATAACTGCTAAAATTACACTTCTAGTTTCATTTTAAAGGTATTTTAGTTTAAAAATAAAATTGTGTTCTTTTCACCAGGGCCTGGCATGGCCAAGCGTGTTAAGGCATACGACTCGTAATCTGAGGGTCGCGGGTTCGCATCCCCATCGCGCCAAACATGCTCACCCTTTCAGCCATGGGGACGTTATAATGTGACGGTCAATCCCACTATTCATTAGTAAAAGAGTAGCTCAAGAGTTGGCAGTGGGTGGTGATGACTAGTTGAACAGTCTGCCATTCTGTCCATCTCAGTGATATGTTGGCATCCAAAAAAAAAAAAGAAAAAAGGTTTCTATGGCATTATGTTTTGCTCTACTACCTCTATTGGGCAAAGAGTATTCTCAACTTGAGATGGACATAGTCTTTCAACAAATGCTCCCCATTAACTTACCCACCTTATGGATATCACACCCCATGGGCTTTCCCTTCCTGGTGCTGTTTCCAGAAAAGAGTTCATCATTGTAATTTCTTTCCACCATTTCAAGGTGAGAATTTAGCTCTTAGTGATGCAAAAAAGATTAGTAACATTTCTAAAGTTAACATTTATTTTACCTGTAAATGTATTTCAGATTGATACACCACCTCCCATTCTTCCTTCACTTTTGGTGTATTTAGTTTGCCTCATGAGGCAGATGTTTGTATGGATTACTAAGTATGGATGATGTATTGCTCTCTTATTGGTGAAAGTATAGTTAGTTATTATTACATTTTAAGAACAAAAGAAGTATGTCATCAGTTAAACCACCAAAGACAACATGACATTTACTACAGATATATTTATTTTTTAATATATACTATTGTAGATACAGCCCTTTGGGCAGTGCCCTTCTTTAGTTATCTGTAGTTGAACAGTAAATTTGTGAAAGAAAATGTTCTAAATCATCAAAGGTTATATGACTTTAACAAAGAAATGTGTACAGTAATGATTACAAATGGTTAAAATAGTATAATAGAGAATTAGTGAACACAAGTTATAAGGAAAAAAATCTGTGAATAAAATGGATCATTTTAACCACATATAAAAATGCATCATATATTCCATCATATTCATGTGTTGTAGAAAATTATAAATAGGAAAAAACCAACATATTGTTCATACATTTTGGGGTCACAGTAAGCTGTAACACAGATAAACCAGTGGCTTAACACTAGTTTGCAAAATAATTACTTTAAAATGTTCAAAGATATCTTGATAGGATAAATGAAAGCTTTAGCTTTTTTTAAAGTTTCTGTTCTTTGCTTTAACTTCTTTTAAACATTTTTATACAGTATTATGCATTTATTTAATCATGTATTATTTTTCAGTTATGTTTTTTTTAACTTTCATCAACTAATTTTTCATTTCTTTTACAAAATTTTCAGTTGTGGATTTTTTTTTTAAATTATAATATACATGTATATTGTTTTATATGTAAAAACAGTCTAATTTCTTTATTGTATTGTTTTAAACATTTTAAACATTGTTATAAGTGTTTATCTGTTATATTATTGTGTAATCTTTAATTTAAGACTTTTCCATTTACTATTCAGCTAAAGGTACCTGAAGAAAGTATTACCCAACAGTTTTATCCACATCAGTATGTATTATTAAAAATATAGTTCTCTGTAGTTAACATCTTATCGTTGGTGGTTTAACCTACAATATACTTCATTTTTCCTTTCAATAACTACTATGCGTAATTTATTATACAGTTTTATATATTATAGACTAGCACAGAACGCTTAGCATGTGTAGAAATGGGAGCTTTGTTAAAGGCTTGTAGAATGTGCAAGAACTTATATAACTATGTGTGTAAAGGAAATCACTCACTCTTTGTGGTGCAGAGAAGTAGGTATCTCTGAAATACATTTTCAGGTAAGAAAAGTTTTAACATTTGAAAGTGAATTGCATTTACATTGTATCATCTAAATTCATTATTTAGAACCATAGTGAGAGTATGGAATGGATTGGAACCAGGTACGGATCTCTAAAGCCTGGAA
Organism: Tachypleus tridentatus; assembly: GCF_004210375.1. Lineage (NCBI taxonomy): Eukaryota > Metazoa > Arthropoda > Merostomata > Xiphosura > Limulidae > Tachypleus > Tachypleus tridentatus. The sequence continues at coordinate 14,324,289 of NW_027467782.1, read as the reverse complement.
ACAAAACCTGCAAAGAAACTGTTTCACATCCAATCATTTATGTCACTTCATGCATGTCATACAGGTTTTCAGGTATGGTCTTTACAGGTCACTTGTGAACTTACTGGTGAATAATGAATTTTCAGAACTAAAGCAAATAGAGAAATAAAAGAAGCTTATTGGATTGCTAATCTAAACTGTTCAACCTTTCAGAATTAATCTAGCTCCTGGAATTGGTGATCTCTGTTCATTGGTTTTATCTCTGTCAAAAAAATAAAAATAACTGTTCTTTCCTTATTTTTTTATGAAATATGAAAGCTGAATTTTCTAAAATTTGCTGTTCATTTAAGATAACTTTTCATATCTGTTTTTTATAAATTAATAGTATGACATATATTTTTAAATCAGTCTCCAGATGTCACCTTTATTTTACTTAAACACCTAAGCATAGTTTTAAATACACATATATTTAGCCATTTCCAAATTAAAATATCCCTAACACCTTTCCACAGACATTACTGCCATTGGCTATGTTGTATAAGAAATGAGACACTTACAATAATTTATAGACAAATAAACATTTCCTGGAAAAACTGGATGACCTTCATAATATCACTAAACTCCCTCTCTGTATATAAATATCATTCATTTGATTACACCACCAGTTTGCCCTTGAAGAAGAAAAGCCCACCTTATGAAAGAGCTCATATTGTAGTGGTTTTTTATTTCATTTTATTTTCGACTTCAGCCTTGTTCTTATTATCCTCCTGCACATTTCCAATACTCTCTTTAATGAAATTTATTTTTGTTATTAATTCTCTTGTTTTTACCTTTTGTGTTTTTGATCTTCTAATTTTCCTTCTCTTTATTCTAATTTCTGTTAATTTATTTCACATCTATTTGTTCTCGTTTTCTTCACGTTATTACCACTGTTTTGTGATTTCCAACATGTTTTTAATCTTGGTTCAAACATACACTGTCATCTTGAAGTCTTGATTCTATTTTATTTACACTAAAATATTATTATTCCTTATGCTAATATTGCAACAGTCTCTATTGGTGTGTTGTTTTCTTTTATTACTTAGTAAAAATATTACTAATTCCAGTCTGCTTACAGGAAAAAAAGTGATTATCTCTTTAGCTGCAATCTCTACAACTTACATAATTTCATGAACTAACAATAACTAAGGGATAGGTCTAACTCACATATAAAATAAACTTTCCTATCTGTGGTACTAAATCAAATCTGGCTGTTTAACCTCCACTAATTCAGTAAGTGATTGAGAACATGGTAACAGACTTACTAACTAATTAACTGACACATTATGTGACAGAGTAACTATGTGATACATGTTTCAATATTAAAATATATTTTTTCCAAGTCTTCAAAAACTTAAGATGCAGCATGTAAATCACTCCAACTGTAAACACTTAGAACATTTATAGACATCACAAAATACAAAACAACTCAATTAAAATTATAACTAGAAAAACATATTTCTAAATTTGTATAACTGAATTGTTATTGTAATAAAGCTAACTATAAGTCAAGGTAATTTTTTCATTGCTTTTTTTTTATATAGATTGTCACTGTTTATTACTTATATAAGCTTGAACCGTTTTGTTCAGTTGTATGTACAGGGTTCCAGTCCAGCTTGGCAGTATGCTGAACAACTCCATGGACCATCTACATCTTTTGTAAGTCCATATATGTTGAACTGACTCACTCATTTGTCATTTGTAAACTCACCTCTCAGTTCTTAAATAATTTCTCAAAAAACAAAGAGTACATATGTTTATGCTAATATGTTATTTGGTTTACTAGCTTGCAAGGTTATCCCACAATTTGCAAATGTTTTCATACAAATAACAGAGAAATTTACATATGGCATCACTGTGGTGAACATCATTTTTTTTACACACATTTGTCAGAATTTGTAAATATTTTCTTAATAATATATTAGTGAATTTACAATATAATGCACACAATTTCCAACAATCAGTGAACAGTATCATTGTAATATTTTCTTTTATTTGAGTAGTCATTTTTCCAAACATCACTTATATGAACTTGTGGCTACCTTTCTTCCATTCATTGCTCATTTAATGAAAAAGATATATATCAGGTTTTAAGTATGTATGGACTGGATTTTTTGCAGTAGGTGTTTGGAACTTGTTGGCAATAAATTTCAACAGTAAACAAATAGCACACATCCACTTGCTTTTAAAAATATTTTAAAATAAGTCACTTTTACATACAAATGTTTGTTACACTGTTGGTTATCAGAGTTGTATCCAGAGCTTTAAATAATTGTTTCCTTTCATCAAAGTCCACACAGGCTGATTCAATTACTTTAGAATGCAGTTGATAAGACAAATTATTTTTCTCTACTCTTATCACAAAAGTACCAGCAAATAATTCATTTATATTACCCTATGGGTTACCACAGTTGTATCAGGCTTTATAAACACTCCTTAACAGTACAAATTTTTCTTGTTATCTGAGTTAAACTGTAAAATTCCTTTTAAGACATCAATTATTAACAATTTTAAAATATTTCTTTTACTTAACTTTGTTTGGTGATTGCCACAGTTGTATCCAAGAAAAAATAGTTTAAAGTTTTAAATAAAATTGTGATTTCCTATAGTGAAAAGAATATTTTGTAAATATATTTGACTTGTTTTGATTATTTCAAAAGTCAATTGAATGCCACCCAGTTTGTGTTCAAAATTTTCACAAATGCTTATTTTAAAGAATTCTTCCCTCTTTTGCTATTAAAATCCTGATAACATGACTAGTCTGTGTGATAAATGGCATTTGCTAATTGATCAGTTAATAGGCTCATTAATCAACTAGGTTTGATTAATTAATATGTGCATGCTCCCTACAATCTATGCAACCAAATTAAAAAAAAATTAAAATTGGCTATGTGCTGTCTTTATAATATTTTTCAGCAATGCTCTTTTTAAAAAATATGAAACTTCCTGGTTTTATTCACATTGTTTTGATTTTGTTAAACAGTTTTGAATTACCCTTAATTTTGTATGATAAAACTCTTCCAAATACCCTTGTTTGCATATTCTTAAAAATGTGCTTTTGTCTAGAAAGAAATTTGTTGTAAGTTTTACAGATATCCCCTACTTAACAAATTTATTATCATTATTGACTAAATACCACAACAAGGTTGATATTATATTTGTTTTCCTAACAAATAGTAATCTTAAGTCTTCTGCAAATTGAAAACATTTTCTCTATCACAAATAAAGGCAGTAATGTGTTAATTTATTTATTTTGTTTGAACAGGATTAACAAGAAACTAATATCCAGTAAAGATCTGAGTCGTCAGAATATGTTTAACTGCGATCGTACACTGAACGATAGACTTATAAATATTGCAACTCAATAACACTGTAGTATATCATTCAATTAGTAAAAATTTAATTTTAAACAAAAAATCAAAACAATAGTAAAGTATCTTTATTGAGCCTTTAACAGTGTTCATGTGATGTCTGTGTTTCATACATATACATATGCTCATCAAATTATAGGAAAATTTTAAGCCAATACTAGATACCACTATTTAGTGTGTTTGTACTAAATATCGTGCACTTTGATTAAATAGTTTCTACTTTGAGAAGTAAAACCAAAAGGTATCAGTGACATTGCTTTTGTCTAGAAATGGTTAAATGAGCTAAACAAAAGCTACTGTTTAAAATTAACTTTGAACATATTGTGAACCATATTGTCTGCCTCAGTGTTCATCTGTCTCCCATTCGAAAGCTGCACATGCAGACAAAAATCAACATTCACATGCAGGCAAAAACCAGCATTCACTTCAGAAGTGATGCGAGAACAAGCAGGAATGATGTTGACACCAGGTGTTCTTTTTTGCAGGATATTCTAAACTAAATTATTAAGAATTAATAACACTGTCATTCACATTTTAAAATTGTGACATAAATAATAAAAATGTTGATTTATTATATGTTATTATTGAGCAGCTCTTAGCCTGACTTAAGTGCTGTGCAGTTACTTTCATGCTGGGTAACATAAATAGCTCAAAGCTTTACTCTAAGTGAATAAAATCAAGAGTGCAACACAACTAACCTTTTTAAAGTCCATAAAATAATTTAAAAAAAAGATTATCTTAAATGTTTTCTGTCACTTGTAATGGATACTTTTGCTTCTAACTTACTATTTTACTTAATTAAGATTCCAGATATTCCACCACTACCACCTTTTCCTCTGGATGATGATGGTGTCACAGATGACAAAGCTCTAGCTTCAATGCTGATGTCATGGTATATGAGTGGATACCATACTAGTAACTATCAGGTACATTATAAAGAAATCTTATGAAGTTATCAAACATTTTTGTCAAAAAATTGTCCATTCTATTTTACTATTATATCCTTCAGTATGTTCAAAAGTTCTGAGTAACTGTTTTTGACTCTGTTACTAAGGATTGATGATTTCTGTCATCTAATTCTTAATGTATGTACACTTGAAAATTTCGTTTTTTAAATATCTGCATAAGTATTACCTCTTTTGTATGGCCTAATAATTAGTATTTCAGGTTATGAGGGTGGATAACTTGAAATTGTGAGTAGCAGAACTTGAGTTATAGGAAGTGTTTGACTTAGCTGTTTAGCCCTTATGTACATAAGGTGCATCTTTAAGTTGAAAATTCAAATTTTCTAATTTCTTTTCTTTTATAACACATTGAGCAGTTTTATCACTAGTATATGATTCCATATTGATTTTGTTTATAGCTAAACAATACCAACAAGATAAATTCTCTGTTAATTTATTAAAGTTACATTAATTACACTGCACAACTATTTTTTTGAAAAGTTTTGCTTTCCAAAAAGTTGTTGCTGATTGTGGCAGATACCTGGTGGGTATGCATAGATATAGTTTTGGTTTTGCTTCATCACATTGGAACTCTGAGAAATAGTCAGTTAACTGTTTACTGGCAATAATGTATTTAATTGCATTTATGTTTCTAATATGCTATTAAGTTCAACATAATTAGAAGTGTTTTGCTCCTGATTTTCGTTTGTATTCAATGTCCGTGCATCACGTTGCAGTGTCCAACAGTAGTCAGCAAGCATTGATGGATTCCAGTTGCCCAGATATCATTTTTCCATTGTAGCAAAACTGAAGATTTTGATGAAACGGTACATGATGGGCAAATTTGGATGTGATTTTTTTGATCAACAGCCAAAAACCTATAAGGAACACCCAACAGTGTTCAAGAAGCAAAAACTTTGTTGTGCAGTGTTATTAGTAGGATCGTAACAGACATTATTGTGAGGCAATTACCATGTTACAAGTAGTACTTAAATCACTGGATATGCAGTCTGTGATAAGTGTATGGATCACCAACCCAGAAGATTTATACAGTAATAAGGAAATGAGACAGAGGTGAAGGTTTAAATAATAAATGAAATATGTATTCAGACCCTTCCTTATCTACTTTGTTTTAGTAACCTTATACTTTTAAGCATCTGCTGGTTCTCATTACTTGAAACATTTTTAATAAAAGATTAACAAAATCATTGTAAGAAAATAAAACCAAGTAAAAGAAAATGCTTACTGGGAAGCAGGGATTTGGTTGGCAGGAAGAATACATGGCTATGATGACTGGCAGTGTTTGACTCACTATAATTTTACTCTAGCATTTATATAATTTAGTAATTTAGAAGTTTTGGATTCTGATATGCATATGAACTCAATGAAAGTTATTGGTAATCCCAAGAATTACTGCTAAATAAGGACTGGACTGTTCCTCTTAGATGATTTTGATAGACGTGCATGAATCAGTTAATGCTGTCTATAGACCAAGGATAACTTCATGATTGAGATTTCTTACCACAAGTTTAATAGTGTCTCTATTTTATACTTTTACAACTTTGCTGTTTCTAAGCCTTATTATGTATGATATATGTAGAAATATGAATGCATATAAGTAACTTGTATCCATGTGAATGCTTACATTCCATTGTTCAGTTATATCACTTGATTAAACATAGCTGCATTTCTTTGAGTAACTTATTGTATCTGTATTTTTACATGTGTAAAGTCTAGGTATGTGATAATTTATAACAACTATATGAATGTGTTATCAATTTCATTATAGATTACACTTGTTTATTAAATATATTTTGGTTTCATTTTACTCTTCTAGTATGTTAATTATGCCCTAACTCTCGACGTGTTGAATGTTAAGATCTCAGGCATTCTTTAACAAGGTTATCTCAACCATTAGATCAGGGGTTCCCAACCGGTGGGTCGCAACCCCCCAGGGGGATCGCAAAGCCTTGGCAGGGGAGTCGTGTAGCATTGTTAGAAGTAGCTTGGGATAACATTAATTTTATTTCATCAATTACATTTTCATGTCGCGAGTGCCAAAAGGTTGGGAACCCTGCATTAGATAATACATTACTGTTGGATAATGTTTTCTCATGAATGTACTTAATTGCTACTTACTTTCCTTCTTTTCTACCCATAATTATTTCAGGGTGAACTTTGAACCTTAATCTTTAACACATGACAGTGACATTATTTTTATTCTTCTTGTTCTAGGCCTTACGACAAATGCGCACTGAAAGCTGTGAATGTCAAGAACATGGCAATAAAAAATGTTGTCTTCGTTGTTCATCATGAATTATTGTATCAAAAAAAAGAATTAGTTCTTTCAAGTTTTATTGAAATTGCTCTGTCTTATTCATGTAAAGTAATATTCTTGTAAATTCTTTAAGAAGAAATTATGCAGGTTATGTATTGTTTTTATAAATAAATATTTGTGTTTTCATCAACTCATTGCATGAAACATCATTTGTTGACAGTGTGTTACATATTTATATATTAAATATTTATTACGTTGTTTTTACTATAGATGTTACAGAAATGAATGTTCTTAAACTTAATTTTTTGTTGTTATTGAAATATTTTTGATATACACTTTTCTAATTCCTGAAAATCACTAGAGGGTCTAGATAGGGAATTTTAGTATTAAAAGTACAAAAGGTATAATACTGCTGTTGTATGACAAGTATAATTAATTATAATTATGCTTCACACCATAAGAATTGCAAATTGCTCATTATAGCCAGTCACTTCTGTAATTATGATCAATAATATTTTGTCACTGAGTTATGAGATTCACATTGAAATCCTGTTGTTGAGATATTCATATGTGCTGAAGGAATACAGATATGTTGTAAGCTATATAAAGCATGAACCTAAAATGAAAAGATGAATACTTTAATCAGACTGGACTTGCTTCATTAACTGATTAATACAGTGTTCTTAAATCATGGTATGTACAAGTAAAACCAGAAAAGTTGGCAGTGCGTGTTGCTAGCTGTTTGTCTTTCCTCCAGTCAGTAACTCAAAATGAGTGGCAGCAGCAGAGATAGCCTTTGTAGTTTTGTCATATCAAACAAATAGTGAGCAATTTTGATGTTAATTGGAATCAAATTTGAGATCCTTGATTTGTGAGCTCCCCTCTCTCAAATTGCCAAAGCTTAAAATCTTGAAGTCAAAAATAAATAATGAAGCTAAAACTCAACACACAAAATATACCATTATCTAGCTCTGTACTTAATAACAAACAAACATATATTTATTATTCAATTTTTTAACTATTGAAGTAATCAAAATATCTAATTTTAACAGGTTTATAATTTCATGACAATTGATATGATTGCAGTTTTTATTAACTCTTTAAGTTCAAATGAATACCTCATTAGGTTCTTGCTCATGTAGAGAATGATACACAATTTAGCTGTGTCCACATACATCCTTTACTGCATGTGTCATGAGGATTTTAGTGATTTGCATTCAGGATTTAATTAAACTATTTTTTACGTTCTACTAATTAGTATAGCTTAAAATTGTAGCTAAAAAATCTGTATTTTACAATAGTATAAGTTTTAGTTTCTTACTTTTATAAAGCAATATTCTTTAAAATCCCAAATTTCTCCTACTGTGACAAATGTGACAGTTTTTATTATAGACTGTCCCCTTTTCAAATTTATTCACAACTATAAGTACAAAATTTAACATATATTACTCACTATATTACCATCATCACTGAAACAAAATATTTATAGCTTTGTATCTTGTTTAGTTACAGAGCTATCAGATAGAAAATCAGACACCTCTTGCCACACCCACCAGCATACACAACAATATTACACTTTCCAAAAAAGCACAGAACATAGTTAGTGGAGCAGAGAAATTATGTAAAAGCTTTACGAGATGTTTGTTGGACTCTGACAAATTGTTGCTGACTTGAAATGCTTCCCAAACACTGTCAAGTACACCATAGATCAAGAGACTGAGATGTGTAAATTTGAAAATGGGAAAGGAAAAGTAGAACACCTAAATTAAATGATACTGATGTTTTTTTAATATCTTTGTTTATGCAGTCTTTGAAGCAGAAGGAAGACTTTTGTTGATCTCAAACTATGAGATAAACGACCATGTACCAAATAACAGAAAAGTGACCAGATCTACAGTATCAAGGAAACTCAATGAGAATGGAGTATTTGGTCATGTAGCAGTTAAGAAAACCTTGACCTCGTCTTTCAAGTATTGTCAAGATACTGAAATTTGCTAAAAATTACGTAAACTGTACTGTTGATGATTGGAAAGGGGTGTTATGGACAGTTGAGTTAAAGTCTGCAATATTTGGTTCATAACATAGGTTATACATCCAGCAGAAGAAAAAAAGAGTGAAATATATTTACCTCAATATAGAGCATCTACCATGACGTATGGGGAACCAGTGTGATGGTTTGGTGGTGTTTTGTGCTGAGGTGACAAAAGATATTTGTAAAATAGCTGAAACAATGGACCAGTGCAACTACCATCAGATACTGATCTGTCAAAGTATACCCAGTGGTTTGCATATTACTGGATTGTACTGTCAAGAAGTTAATGATTTCAAACACTCATCCAACCTAAGCAAAAATTACTTAGCTAAGAAAGAAACTGTTGGAGTGATGGTCCCCAAAGAGCTCTGATCTCAGCCCAGTTGAACAAATATGGAATTTTATAGATCAAAAACTTGACAAATCAAAAGTTAATTCTGAAGAAAATTTATGGAGTGTATGAGAGGATTTGGAGTAAAGTCCCAAAGGACAGTTTGATTAAACTTGTTGCAGAAATGCCTTACAGACTGTCTGCAATTATTAGTGCAAATGGTAGACATAGAAAATATTAACTGTGCTAAACTCAAGCACTTCCACTGAGTTTCTGTTATACTAAATATGCAGGTGAATAAACTTTTAATGTTTCACCTGTGATTTTCCTTCCATTATTATTGGCCAGGTGATTAAGGCACTCGAATCGTTATCTGAGAGTCGCGGGTTCGTATCCTCGTTACGCCAAACATGCTCGCCTTTTCAGCGGTAGAGACGTTATAATGTGAGGATCAATCTCACTATTCGTTGGTAAAAGAGTAGCCCAACAGTTGACGATGGGTGTTGAAGACTAGCTGCCTTCCCTCTAGTCTTACACTGCTAAATTAGGGACCGCTTGCACAGATAGCCCTCATGTAGCTTTGTGCAAAATTCAAACCAAACCATTATTTTTTAAAAGTAGCCTGAAATCTAATTTTTGACACTTTTTTCTCAACACTTTTCTATAGTACTGTCTACATTATATAATTATAATTTGATACAAACAAGGTATTAAATTCATCTTATAAAATAATTTCATGGAAGAAACTTTAAGAGAGTAAAACATTGAGCTCTGCAAGCTTTCACTGATTACAGTCATTATTCTTTCCAGTTTTGGTCAACTGCCCAAACGATATAAGATGGAGATAAATTGTGTTATTAGTTGAAATTGTAGAAGACTAACTCCATTCAGAGGATACAGCAGATAACCTGAAGGGTCTTTGCTATAAAAAAATACACGTGATCGAGAATAAAGATTTTTCTTTAACTTATTCATTTGCTTTTGCTAAAATTTTCTTGGGGCAAGGCGTTATATCTGCGGATTTACAATGCTAGAAAGCAGATTCAAATACTCGTGGTGGGAAGGACATTGACAGCCCTTTAACACTTTGTGCTTAACTACAAACAAACGAACTGTCGTTGAAAATGAAATTGTGTATATTGCTGATTTTGTATTCTTGTGAATATTAAAATTTAAATATACACGATTGATATCAGTAGATTAATATAATACGACACAAATGTGATATTTGTTATAGTTGATTAATAAATCACAAGTGATTAGCTATAAAATAAAGTATTATATTTCTACTATTTCTATTTTATTTATCAGTAGGTAATTAGACTGAGTTTTGGAAAAAAGTTATATTTCCATTTTTTTATCAATGGGTGATTAGGTATTGGAAACGTAATGTGTTTCAAATAGCCACAAAACCTATATGAGTGGAAGTCTCACAAAGTGCTATATCTCCACGTGGTATCACAAGCTTTCTTAAGGTAAAAGAACAACAACAACAGAAACAAGATGTGTCTTGAAAAAGGCTTCCTTGATTGAAGTTTCAAGTCAAATCAGGTGGTCCACAGTGAAGCTCTGTCATCGAAATCCACATTGGGTGGGTTAGAGGTTGTTTGATTCAAGGAAACAAACAAGACTAGTATTAGCCATCCTAAGATTTTACAGAGACATATTCTCAAAGGAAGTGGGCAGTAGATTGAAAGTATGTTAGGATCCTTGCATTTATTTTTGAAATATAAACAAATGCAAATTTACAGTTTGTGTAACTATTATAAAACACACAGATGTGTTACTCATAACAACAGCTGAGTCTCTGCATTTTGTTTTTTAGTATTTACAAATTTAGTTTCAGGAATAGAATATGTAGCAGAGATCTTTGACACTGTTCATGAAGTTTACTTTTGATGTTCCTTTTCACAATGCTTGATCCACAGATGATACTTGCTTTTCTTTCTCACATATGAACGTTTGTGACGTCTGTACATGTCATGCTTATTTAGTAAGTAGTACTTCTATACTTCATCCTCTGATGAGACTTCATTGTTAGTCTACTGGAGGTTCATGAGGAAATGTTTTTGTTCCCAATTTTGTGTAAAGCTGCTCTCGAGAGTTATGTATGGTAGCCATCCATAATTTAGCAGTTGTAAACTAGGGTAAACACAACTAGTTAACATCACCTTCTTCACATCATGGAGTTATGATGTTCTAAAGAAGGTAATGTTACTCTAGTTCACGTATAGTAGTAAATTACATAGTATTTCTAAATCCAAATAAAATTTTATTTCTTATCCACAGAATCTCTTGGAAATAAGAAATATTTTTTACTTACAGATCCATGCCTTTGGATGATCATTATTCATCATATAAATATTTATCTTCATCCCTTGTCTGATTTGGTAAACATTTTCAGCTTAGTCAAGACAATATTCACCTATAGGGCCAAAAGCTCTTTGCTTCCCTGTATGTGCAGAAAATTTCAACCTCAAATTCTTGATCTGGATGTTTCCCTTATACAGCAGAATGCCAGATACTGTTCATGCAAATTTGTTCAAGAAAGAAATCCAGTCAGAACTGCAACAAATAATAGATTATTCATCTCAGGAAGGAGTCACAATTACACTTTCAATCTTACTCAAGAAACTGGTGTGTTATGTTTTTCTTGGATGAAGTCTGGCAGCCACACTTTGCCATTTAAAATACTTCACTCAAAGTTCAGGATATCAAGGAGTCATAAAGTAGATACCACAAAACATTCTGCTGACAAAATCAGGTATTGTCTCAGATAAGTACTCAGCATCCCTTTAAATCTTCATTCAATATCCCACCTAAATTGATATTGTTATACCTCGCTTAAGCTACCAAGATGTCTTTACTTGGTTGGTTCACACTGTTTACAGATTGACATTTTGCTGATAAAGATATTTAATATCCTTTTAGAAATACTAACGTTTTAAGTTAATTCTCCAAGGGTAGAAATATTCTAAATTTTCAGCAGGACACCTCAAAATTTTCACGGACATTACCGAAAACAAGAAATCAAGTAGAGACAATTATTATATAAAACAGAATCATTTTATTCATAGCACTGAAACATTATTTCAAAGCAAGTGGCAACAAGCCTTGTATCCATTAAAATGACACATCAATTAAACTGGTAGATTTAGTCATCCAGCACTGAGACATAAGCTGATGTAGACTCAGTATCTCTGTTGTCTTTACGTGTGTGAGTTCCATGTGGACTCACAAATTGTCTGTTGTTTTTGTTTTTTTACTGTCCTTCCACCAGGATTCTACAGACTTGCACAGTAATTCTATGCTTGCAAGATCACAGGTCTTATTTTTAGCTAATTTTATTGTCATCAAGTCATTAAGAGAATCATTTATTAGTTTGGACCACCAATCATCCTTAATAACTGCCATCTGGGAAAATCCATGTTCTGGTTCAGCAGATGACACGGAAATCACCTGCATGCGGCATACCAAGGCCAACACTGTTGATCCAGGGAAAGGTTTACCATCCTCAACAGTAATTTGACTTGCAACTGACTCTTTCGTGGCACTTTTTGAGCATCTGGCTCTTATCTGACCACTAATAACAATCACCTTTCCTCTAAGTAACCACTTGCCAGTTTGTTCACATGTTGTGAACTCTTTATGTATTTCTATATACTTATAGTTTGTACTCAGAGAGCCACTTAAATAATATTAATTACACGATATTATAAAATGTTTGCATGTTATTATTTTGTGTTCCTAATTTAATTCAGCAAAGTATTAACAAGTGTTAACTTTTATCCAGACTTACTACAATAAAGTACAAGATCCACAAGTAAGTACTAAAAGTCTTGCTTTTATATTTCTCATTTATTGTTACAAAAGTGAGTACAATGTGAAACTCAGAATATTATTAGAATAGAAAAGAAAATATGAGTGAAACAATTTTTCAGGAATCTATGCATGTAAAATGCATGTGCTACATAATTTAGTGTTTGTTTATTTTACTCCAGTTTTAGTCATTTGTCTACTAGGTGTTTATAGGTGCATACTTACATAGTTCAAAAAATATTAAAACAACAAAACTAAATGAAGACAAAATTTAAATTGTTACAAGTCTGGGATTATTTAGGATAAATAACTTATTTTATGTAACAATCTACAGTTATTCTAGAAGAAAAAAATGGTAGATTTATCTTGTATTTTTTTTTCGAAACAATCCCTGAGGAAGGGTAAGAACAATGAATAAGCCCAACAGACTACCAGAAGTTAGAGTACATTCATATGATGAGATGAAGCATCAGTGAACAGATACAGATCCATCTTAGATAAAGATAGTGGCACATTGATGGTGATGCCAGAGAGGCAAGCCACCATTATAAATCCTGGGCTGGAGGAGGGGCATATGAACTATTTTCGTCAAGATTTCAGTGAGTAATTCTTCTGTGAATGCAAGGTTCAGAGGAGAAGATGGAAATGTCTGTGTGTGATCAAAGAGTTAGTTGGTTTTAGTGAAGCCATGGTCCCCATCATCAAATTATCTCTCATGAACTATAAGTTGAACAAGTGTAGATTTTGGTGACTAGTCACTCACAGGCAGATGGAAAAAGGCTGAGCAAAACTCAGAAAGGGCTTAAGAGGTGTGAGCAAGGAAAAATTCAGAAATATTAATGAACACCACAACTTCGATATACTGTAGATAGAAGAAAGTGGTTGGAGGAGAAGAGAGAGAGAATTTGGGTAAAAGACTACAGGTAAAAATACAGAATTATCCACCTCACCTGTGTACGCAAAAGTGTGACCCAAATGAATTTAGTAATGACTGACAACCTCAATGAATCATATACAGGTAACAAAGGAAAGTTGTGAATTAGAAATTCTTACACAGGAAATTGGGGACTAAAGCAAGGTATAGTGGTGGACGTTTCAGTTTGCAACAGTGTGTAAACTAAGGATAAAATGAAGGATTGATTTTAGCTTCTGATTAAATTTAATTAGGACTACAACAAAAAATTGTGGAGAAAAGAAACAGGGAATGATAATCACCTACAAAAATTCTAAAGAGCATGGTGCAGCACCTCAGCCTTTGGCACAGAGACGAGAGGTAAAGTATGGTTAGAAGAATCAAGTAAAGACAAAAATACTGAGAACTAAAATGTGAAACCAATACTAAATAATCTGACCCCATTCTCCCATAACAAACCTAACAAGAGAAATCCCAATTGTGGAAATCAAGGAAAAGGAATTCAGAATCATTAAAATTGAAGATATAAGAATCAGACAGGTGTGAACTTGTAAGAATACAGTTGGTCAAGGAAAGATAAAACAAATATTATTTATGGTTAGGATTAGGAAGAAGCAAATAAGACTAACTTTTCCCATAACTGAGATGGGTACTATTGCTTGTCATTTACTAATCTGTTTGCATGTCTTTATGAAAAACCATATTTTGGAAAATTAGCTGTCGAGTTACGGTGCAAGTTTGTTACTTTTTTTATCCCTGATATTTCTTAATACTTATTATCCATAAAACAATATTTATTACTTTTGAATTCCTTTATGTCCCTTTTATTAACATTTATATTTTAATCACTTTTCATGTCATATTATTATTTTGCTGTATAAACACCCATAATAATTTCCCTTTTAAGTTAAATGTTTCAAATACCTTTTCATACTCTTTTATACCAAAAATTGTTGTTCCATAGTTTATTTGTAATCATAAAACACAAATAAAATTAGTCCCATATGTCAAATTATTTCAGTATCTAATCAAAACAATTCTGGTGTATCATGATAGTCTTCTTTTCATAACTATAATGTTACTACACATTTCTTCACACTTAATTTAGTAATTTCCAATTTTCCTACAACAAAGAAAGGTCTACCTTTTAAAGATACCAATATTATGTGGTTTCTTATTTTTCTTGTTCATTGATTTTTTTGAACATATATATCTTCTGAACATCAGAAGCTGATTAATCAAAGGTTTCATTATGATATCTTTGTTATATTCAATTACTCTCAACAGGCAAGTCAGTTTTTATTGTATCTTTATAATAAACTTTAAAACAAAAATGATTCTGTATCATAAGAAATAGTTTACAAGTTTATGTTACAATCTATAGAGATGAATAAATTTAAAATAAATCTAATGAAAATATTAATTTATAACTCCCATGAAAAAACAACAACTTGTATATATAAAAAATATAATAACGACCCTTTATCTATTTGGCTATAATATATTATGTCTTTTGGCTTTTTAACACCAAATATACTCTCGGTGAATGAAAACAAAGGTTTGGGGAAATATCTTATAGCATTACATTTGAAAAGTAACACCATTTGTCTCTAATTATCACAAATATGCAAAGTGTACCAGTTATAATAATATCTGAAGTTACCATTATTATTATAGCACTGAATTTGGTCCTAGTAAACACCTACCTATTAATGAAAGCATCAAATTCAAGAGTTGTGTATCTTATAGGCAATAACTGTTATCTAAACCCATCAGTCAGGGAATAAAAAATAAGCATTATGGAGTAACAAATATAGTTAGGCTTCAAACTTTATCATTTCTTATGTTAAAAGAATTATTGTCACTTCAGCTGTTTTGTTGTTTCTAAATCTATTTGTTCAGAATTACTGTAAGGATGTGAATACAGAAGTGCAATAATGTACACTGAAAGTTTCTATTCATTATCAAGTTTATTTGTTAAACTACAAAGATTGAAATTTGTCAGATAATGTTTTCTTTCATTTTAGAGAAAAATCTATTCAATGCTGTAACACTGAGTATGTACAGTTTCAAATAAAAATACACCAGTTTATCCATATTTGATAAACTGAAAAAAATGGTAATTTGTCTAATTTTAGTAATTTTCTTATTTGGGAAATGAGTAATAGCTGTGGGATACAGATATACAACTTTATCAATGAACATTCTAAAAAGCTTGTACATTTAAGTAGTTTAGTCAATATATCAATTAACAAGCTACCCATATTAACTGTAGAAAAGTTGACCCCTTTTCATAGTATATGTCATATATTCATTAAAAGAGCCAAAAAGGGGTGAAAAATTGATTAATTATAATAAAATTGAAGTAAGATCCAAAGCTGTTTGCAGAAATGTGAAATTCCTTGAAAAGTATGTCCATCTTATGGCATGATCACTCAAGAAATAGCACGAACACTTTTTTTTAAAAAATGGCTGAAAATTAAGTAATTCAGACCAAAATAATAATGTAAACACAAACCAGGTAATGATGCATTAAGTAACATGTAAGATGCTAAAATCAGTGAATGATAATAATGAAAAAACGCTTCTCTTTACCAATGAATAGTGAAATTGACCGTCTTTATAACAACCCCACAGCTGAAAGGGCGAGCATGTTTAGTGTGACGAGGATTCAAAGTCGCGACCCTCGGTTTACGAGCCGAGTGCCTTAACCACCTGACCATGCCGGTCCCAGAAAAGAAATAGTGAACTAACCTATTATCAGATTCGCTATATACCATGTTCAGTGAACAGAACAACACTGATATCCGAGGTTCGATTCCTCAAAATGGAAAGGACGCAGAGAATCAATTGTGGAACCCTGCTCTTAAGAAACACAGCAACAATAGCACTCGATTCGCTATTTTATCTGCATTAAATTACTTTCGCCAATTGCCAAGCTCATATTTAATGTTTGGGATAAGGCCTACAAGTCTTTAGTTAATTTTTTCATCATTGAAATTACACATTTTAATGACGAGGATAAATATTCATAATTAATTCATTAGTCCATTGAATAATTAATCGTGACGATATATTTCTTTATTGTTTACGTATCTAAAGTTCTCATTTATACGTGCCAATTTGATATTTATTATTATTAATCGAACCCTTCTTTTTTCAATTTTGCGAAACAATACTCATTACAACAGGCTTAATACTAATATATAACTTTATAAGTATTGTTACCTGAATATTATTTTAGACAATCACAATATAGTTACTAAGAGTTCTTCAACAACAATATATATTGTGTAATTTCAACAGTTATTTAGATTATTAACATATCTTAGCAACATAAACCTTTAGAAAAGTAGTCCATAGCGTACGCAAATCAAAGAGACAGAGAAATTTCCTGAATAATGGCTTTATTATTGCGAATTTTATTTGCCTTAGCTATCTTCCTTGCGGAAATCCAAACTACGGTGTTTGGAAGAGCTATTTTACCAAGCACACATGTAAAAGCTAAGTACACATACATCCGTCGAGGAAAAGATATTGAAGTTAAATGTATCCCACCTGGTTACAAACAAAATATTTATTTAGCGATGTTGTTACCTACATATGGACAAACCGAACAGGCACAATTGGATCTGTAGGAAACAAAATCAGAATGGACAAGTATACAGGCGACCTTATAATTAAAGACGTTCAAGCTTTCGATATGGGTGATTATAACTGTAATGTTATTTACTGGAATGAAGACAACAGGCCACAAACCAAACAACAAATCGTTGTGAACCATTATTTAAAAGGTAGATCATTGTACTGAATATTTATAACTTCATGTGAATATTTATCTTTCACTTAGAAAATAATTTCCGCTAACATAGTATTCTAATTAACGGGGATTTAGAGTTAACATCAATTTAAATTTACCGTGGAATCTAATGCGATATTTGTACAACAAAAACGTTCAAGGCTCATAGAAAAATACACGTGTGGTGAGTGGCCGTAAAGTTACATACATAGGCCAAACTAAGTGCTGTTTGAAAGTTAATTTAGGAATATATACGGATACCGCACAGATCACTTGTTTGTTTGAAGTTAAGCACAAAGCGACACAATGGGCTATGTGTGCTTTGCCCACCACGGGTATCGAAACACAGTTTCTAGTGTTCTAACTTCACAGATACACCATTTGGGCCACTCGGATGTACATAGATCTTTACTACCGTAACAGATGGATATACAGACATTGACGTTACCATTAAAATCTTCTAACTGCGAAAGCGCACACAATCAAAATATTCAACAAACACCGTTCCAACTCATATTGTTTTATTTAACCATCTGTAATTCGTGTATTATAAATTGTGTTTGATGAATATGTAGCATTACAATTCTAGTTTATTGTATTGTATGCATAAATGCGTAAGGCGTGCGACTTCTAATCCGAGGGTCGCGGGTTCGCGCGCGTCGCATAAACATGCTCGCCTCCCAGCCATTGGGTGTATAATGTTACGGTCTATCCCACTATTCGTTGTGTGCGAGTAGCCCAAGAGTTGGCGGTGGTGGTGATGACTAGCTGCCTTCCCTCTAGTCTTACACTGCTAAATTAGGGACGGCTAGCACAGATAGCCCTCAGTAGCTTTGTGCGAAATTCCAAAACAAACAAACCAAAACAAGTATGCATAAATATATTTTCCTTAATTTTCATTTCTCAAAATAATAATAGTGTTTTTTATTGCACCCTATAAGCTACTCTCTAAGTTTCATATTCTCATGGTTCATGTGGACTCGCAAAAAATCTACTAAATCAAAATACGATACCTTATATCCGAGAGCTTTCAAAGGGACACATTTCGTTTTCATTGGCAAACTAGAAATAACCGTTTCACGATTAGTTTCTGAGTGTTCATGAAGCAAAATAATCGTGAGGTATAACTACTGACAAAAGGGAACACTATACAAATGTAATAGAACAATAACCCGAAAATTATCATGAATAGATGACAGTTTATTACATTTTGCACTCCTTTATGATCAACAAAATTAGATTATTGAACAATAAACTTATGTGGGAACAAGTTTCTACGCAATGACATTGTCCGTTGGAGCTCAACTTTCGTTTATAAAAGACTCAATACTGAACTAATTTGTGGGGTATTTTCAAGGGCGGTCTTAATCATTGTGAAGCCCGGGAGAATTCAACAATAAATGGGGATCCCATAATGATGCGAAAAGTCAAAAGTATATTGACAAGCACAGCATCAGGGACCCTTCTCTGTCTGATGAGCAAGGCAATTGGCGAGTTTGGGAAACAGGTAAGACTACCTGTAGGTATTTGGGTTCTAAGATCTAACAAACTCTTAATGAGCTTGATAGACAGAAGATCAGGAGCGCTAACAATGTTGTTTCTCTTTGCCCAAAGATACGCGGACACAGTCTTTTTTGTATGGAAAGCTCAGAAGCTACTTCAGTGACTTTCAATGATGTTAAAGATCCACAATCTTTCTATTAGAGCATTTTCCATAACTCTCTAGACATAGTTTCTAGTTTTATGCATTATCTTGACTTTAAAATGTCAAACTCATCAGATATGTTGCCTGTGAGTATCATGCCGACATAAGAGTCATCTGTGTTACTGAATGTTGATGTGATATAAACATTCCAAATTAAGATGTTTAACTAACTGATGGTTTACACTTATAAATTTACAAAAAATTATAAATCGTTTATAAACAAAAAATTTCACTAGACAATTTCACATATCGTCATTAAAACTTCGTGTGTTAAAACATACAAAAAAAAGATTGTTTAACTTATGTCAGTAAAATGGTTAACTTGGCAAATTTTAACAGTTTTATTTAATTTTTTAATTTCAGTTTATTCGCCACCAGATAACAACATCATTTGTCCATATGGATACATGTTAGGGAAAAGTGATTGCTGTAAGTTGTGAATAATGATATACTTTTTCTTTTTTTCTCTGGAAAAATTCTGTTTCGTCGACTCATGTGTTTTCATTAATTTAAAGATAAAACATGAAGTACATTTGGATTCATCACAACTCAAATGTTTTTATTGAAACCTTGTAAAGTGTTTTTTGTTAGTATATTTCTTTAAGTATATTTTTTCGACAGGATGATGAAAAATCGCTTGAATTTTAATTTCTTTTACACAGAGACGCAAAATAATATGCAAGTAAACAATATATGTGATAAACGTTTCAGTGACTTTCAGTTAAAACGAAATATCACACTACAAAATACCTGTGCTAATTACATTATCACATAAAAGATTACCAGTTAGGTAAAATTTCTATAAGACCTACAACTTACTATACGTTATGAAAATAGCAAAGGTTCCTAGTGGATAGCGTTGCGGTCTACTATTCAAATGGCTCCAGGTTCATTTTGTTTTCAACTATTCGTTGCATCATGCTTCAGAATAAGTTTACAAAACACAACAAATGCCCACAAAATGTTAACAAAACATTAATAAAATGTATTGCGGAAAATATCCCCATAAGAAACATTTTTTTCAAATATTTAAATTGTGGTATTATTGTGAAAAAGAGGTTACTTTATGAAAATAACCACCAGTGGTACTGCGGTTTGTCAGAAGACTCACACCGCTAGGAAATCGGGTTTCGATACCCGTTGAGATCAGATCACTGATAGCCTAATGTGGAGCTTTGTTAATTCCAAATAAACAGACTAAGTTATGGAAACTATTTTATTAATTAGTAAATATTAAACCATACTAAATGTTTCGTAATTTAACACAGAGTGAAGTTAAAATACATTTTAACGTTTTGTAAGAAAAATCTTGGAAAGCGTTTTCATTATTATGGAAACTGTAGAATATCGATTAAGATACAAAATCAGAATTTTTAATTTATTTTTGTGTATTTTAAAGGTACCAAGAATACATCTATCTGCAATACATAAATATATATTTTTCATATATATACACCTAAACACTATTTTAAATTGATCTTCACTAATTTTTTTACTTACGTTCTGTATCGACGATTCTTTGGAAAATGTATTAACAAAGCAGCTTTTACAGAAAACTTATAAATACTATGACATATTTATTTATAAAAACAAATGTTTAACGAGCTTGTGTTGGTTCAGTTACGTGATTTAATTCCCTTGTTTTTTGTCAAATTCGTGGTGTTTAGGATATGGTTAAATACATACGTTAAAATTATTCCTTTCATTAAGTTCCCTGCCCTCCTGGACAGTTCAGAAACAAAAAAACAGGAAAGAATGTGTCCCGTGTCCAGGATCATTATAGTGATTATTTTTGGATCATACAAATGTTCGGCTTGTCCTGAAAAACAATTTACAAACCCAGAGCCTCTTCACGAGATGCATGTAAGCAGTAAAGGTTTATTACATACTTATAACCACTTTAAGAACCACTTTGTCTCCAGGTATGTTTATAAATTCCTAATGCTGCAAATGCTTAACTTTCAAATAACTTTAGTTTTTTCTAGTCAGTATCATTAACAAGTCATGTTATTTATGTAGTTTAATATTATCCACTTCTTATATTGTGAATAAACCAACTTACATTTATGAACTTAATACCAAGTTCAGACCAGTGACCTATTTCTACTATTCAAACAAATTATTTTGTTGAGATTTTATTCTTTAGTACTCACAGATTTTATTAGATTTTGTTTTGAAACAGAGGTTTGACTGGTTTTTGTTTCGATGTTCTATATCAGTTACCTTTTAAGATTTTATTTTCTCTTATTTGTTAGTTTTAATGTAACTTAAGTTATTTTTTATTATCACTGTTTGTTCCTAATTTTCTCCGACTTTCATGTTGTTTTGTTTTTTTTAAATGGAATTTGTTTTTAACGATCCCAAATTATACGTTCTCACAACAGAGAATATAAAATACAGTAGCGTATTGTTGTATTTACAAGTTATAGCGCATATGGAGGCACATACTCTGCAGATATATCGAATGATTACAAAAAAAATCCGAAATAAAAAATTTGCATTTTGCTGTTTTTTCCCCTCATTACTTAGCACCTGAGATGGATCTTCACTAAATTTGGCACGAAGGTTTGTTGCATCCATGAGGTTTGTTTGTTTGTTTTGAATTTCGCGCAAAGTTACTCAAGGGCTATCTGCTAGCCGTCCCTAATTTAGCAGTGTAAGACTAGAGGAAAGGCAGCCAGTGATCACCACCCACCGCCAACTGTTGGGCTGCTCTTTACCAACGAATAGTGGAATTGACCGTCACATTATAACATCCCCACGGCTGGGAGGGCGAACACATTTGGCGCAACGCATCCATGAGGAGATATATTCAAATTTATAGTTTCATAATTTTATTTTGCTATTTTAGGTGTTTTTTATTATGTGTAGAGACAAAAACTTTTCATATCCTGAGATAACTCTTTCATTAATTATGAATTCACATAACTTCCATCCACGGTACAGGTACCCCAAAGTCATAGTAAAGAATGTTCCTCCATAATTTCAGGAAAACAGAGATACTTGATGTTGATTTTTTACATACGACAGAGACATAAAAAACACTTATGTGTATTTAGATATTAATCTGAGTTTTGTAATACAGGTTACAGTCGTACGTCCACCATCAAGAGGAAGGAGTTTTTTTTGTATGTGGAGTCACTTGGTATTCCACTAACATTAATCTTGGTGACAGCTTACGTAAAACGCTGAATGATCCACGATACGTGGTTTCTCCTTAAACTACAAATTCGGGCATCTTTACCAATCGTTTAATATGGAGGAAAAACACTGCTACTGCAGCAGTAAGAAGTAGACTATTAGAATGCCTTTTAATAATAATATATTATATATATTTATTGTGATGGTACATCACCTTCCTATATTAAGGTGATATATTGGTTCTTGTGGCGGAACCAGGGTGGCCAAATAGTTACAAAGTCAGCTTACCGATCAATGGAGCTCAGGTTCAAGACGACGCCGCTAAACACGTCCTGCATTTTGACTGTGGGCGCACCATAAAATTGAAAGTCTCTCTGGCAAGTTGTTTGTTTTAATTTCACACAAAACTACACGAGGTCTATCTGCACTCGAGAGAATACTAATCATCACCACGCACCGTCAACTCTTGGCCTACTTTTATACCAACGAATAGTAGGATTGACTATTATATTATAACACACGCACGGCTGAAAAGGCGAACATATTTGGTGGAACAGCTGCTTCGAACACCGACTCCAGATTACTAGTCGAGTGCTCTAAACCACATCACCTATTTGTGATAACGTGTTATTGACTGGCTACCCTCTCTGGTATTCTGACCACACTTTTACATTGTATTTATTATGTGTTGTTCAGGATGAAAATTCTATTTGAAGAATTTATCATTTAGTTCTATAAATTGAAAAGCAGTTTATAATTAGTCTAAGCGTTGTTTAATGGTTATCGTGACGGTTGTCAATCTGAGAACCGATGGTTTGTGTCTCTACTCTTCACACTCAATACTTTGAAATAGTAAGAATGTCATAAAGGTAGTAGACAACCTAACTATTCAATTATAGTAGCCCAAGAGACTGCGATGGGTGATGTTAACGAGATGCCTTCCTCTCTAGTCTATAATTTCGAAATTAGGGACAGCTAGCACGTACAGTTTGTGTGCAGATTTCAAGTATCAAAACAACAACAAAACTGTTTATCATTAAAATGTGTACTTACATCTTATGGGTACATTGTATTATAAGTATTAGAACATTGAACATTGTAACATAACCAAGTATTAGAGAACATTGAACATGGTAACATCATCAAGTGTTAAAATATTGAATATTGTATTATTACTAATATTATAATATTCACATTGTAGCATTATCAAGTGTGAGAATATTGAACATTGTAGGTAGCATCATCAGATATTACAGTATTGAGAATTCCCATGTAATCTTGAGTACAATACAATTGTTGGTTCGAAAATTATAAAAATACTACTCATTACTGTAAAAAATGAGGATGTTGTATCATTCATGGTGGTTATAAATAGTATTCAGTATTTAGATGTTTCAGTTTTTTTGCGTGGAAATCAGAATGACGACATTTGTGTAAAACACATGTTATATTAAGTTCGACTGATATTTGTTTTTTTGCTTTGTTAAAATGAAAAAAAATGTTGTTTTAAAAATAGATAGTTATATTAGGCATGTGTGTTTGAAATGATGTCTGAAATAGATAACATATTGTAAAAAGTTGAAATGATGTTATTTAAAATAGATAAGTTATATCAGAGTGTGTGTGTTTGAAATGATGCTGTTTAAAAATAGATAAGTTATATTAGAGTGTGTAGTTTGAAATGGGATGTTGTTTAAAATAGATAAGATATATTAGAGTGTGTGTG